>NC_136268.1:40640954-40698454 GCF_964187855.1 Myxine glutinosa
CAGCATTCTGTTATTTTTAAAACTAGCAACAGTACCCGCCCTACGGGTGGGGCTTCAATTGTGAGGCCCAAATGAAAAGGAAAAATATCATAAATTGAAGGCTTTTTTTATTTTAAACGATTTAAATAAACATCCGTTGAATCATATCACACACAAATCATCAACATCTAAACAGTACACGGCGCCCATTTTGAAAAAAGATTGAATTCTGCAAAACGGAAGCGGCCGCTACACGTCTTTATCAGTCGCATGTTTATGTGTGAAGAGTGGGTGCCGAATCTGTATCACGGAAGCGGCTACTACACCTGTTTCTCAGTCACTTTGCACACGCTGCCATGTTACTTCGGAGCCGCACGTTTATATAGGAAGAGTTCATCAGGAGTCGATCTACTCTCTCCTGGTACATAGAATTTCAACAAAAGCTACATCACTGTTCATATCGGTAAATATTATTCCATCGTGTTTGGAAAAACTGAAAAATTGGAGAACTTGGAAAAATTTGAAAAACAATATAGTGTGGCGGACACGAAAGCTCACTGGCGTGATGGCATTATTCCGCGCACCAAGTGGGTGGCGGCCACGCCCGAGGGGTAGGCGTGGCCTCGGGATATACACCGGGGGCGCAGCCCGGAGCGCTCCAGTGCTACAGTGGAGCTCTTGTAATAAAGACTCTTTGAACTTACCGCGTTGTCCGCTTCCTCCTTGCTAACAAGTAGCGCGCGTAGCACCGTGCTTCATTGGTGACCCTCCGACGTTCTGGTCAGCCGTCGCTAACCACCCGAACCCGCGCTCATTCGGCAGGTCGGGAAACGCCCGGGCCGGCCCTCGGTAGTGGCACTGAGCGCCGGCCGTTCAAACAGCCTACTTTTCATAACGGACACCTTATCCGGGCGACGTTACCTGTGCGAGACGGGAGCGCAGGTGAGTGTCGTTCCCGCCAGTACATCCGACAAGCAGACCGCGGGCCGGGGCCCCGCGCTGCTTGCTGCCAACGGTACGTCCATTCGCACATACGGAAAACGCTGCCTTTCTCTGCGGTTCGGAGGGCAGGTTTTCCGGTGGTCGTTCGTCACTGCCGACGTGCCTATGGCACTGCTTGGCGCGGACTTCCTCTGTGCCAATGGCCTGTTGGTGGACGTAAAGCACAGAAGGCTTGTCCAGGCTGAGACGTTCAGCTCGCTCGCTTGCGCGCTGCCTGCCTCGTTGAGCAGCTCCCGGAGCGGCTTATCGAGCGGCTCGCCGAGCGGCTTGCTGAGCAGTTCGGTTCCGGCCAGCTTGATCTGTACGCTTCCGGCAGCGGACGAATTCACCCGCCTCCTCGCCGGCTTCCCGGCCCTCACGCGGCCCACCTTCTCGGCGGGGGCCATCAAGCACGGGGTGGAACACCACATCCCCACCGCCGGGCCACCGGCCTACGCCCGGGCACGCCGCCTCGAGCCAACGAAGCTCGCGGTAGCTAAAGCGAAGTTCGCTACGCTGGAGCAACTCGGCATCGTGCGGCGCTCCGAGAGTGCTTAGGCGTCGCCGCTCCACATCGTGCCAAAGCCCGGCGGGGGATGGCGACAGTGCGGGGACTACCGGCGCCTCAACGACGCCACCACCCCCGACCGCTACCCCGTCCCCCACTTTCAGGACTTCTCCGCCCGGTTGGCGGGCATGTCCTTCTTCTCAAAGGTGGACCTCATACGCGGCTACCATCAGGTCCCCGTCAGGCCGGAGGACATCCCAAAGACGGCGGTCATCACGCCATTCGGACTTTTCGAATTTCTTCGGATGCCCTTCGGTTTGAAGAATGCGGCTCAGGTGTTCCAGCGACTAATGGACAGCGTCTTGCGTGACTTGGATTTTGTGTACGTCTACCTGAATGACATCCTCTTCGCCAGCGCGTCCCGCGAAGAGCACCTTCACCATCTCCGCATGCTTTTCGAACGCCTGGGCCAGCATGGCCTCATCGTGAACCCCGCCAAGTGCCGGTTCGGTGTCGCCGACATCGACTTTTTGGGGCACTGCGTCACCAGGCACGGGGCCGTCCCCCTACCGGCCAAGGTGGAGGCGGTGAAGGGGTTTCCGCGCCCCCGCACGATCAAGGGGCTCCAGGAGTTCCTGGGCATGGTAAACTTTTACCATCGTTTCCTGTCCCACATCGACCAGCTCCTGCGCCCCTTGCACGAGGCCCTCCGGGGGAAGCCGGGCAAAGGTGACGTTACCTGGACCGAGCAGATGGACGCGGCATTCGCGGGCGCGAAGCTCGCCTTGGCTAACGCCACCATGCTCGCGCACCCGGGGCCCGATGCACCGATCGCCCTCACCACCGACGCCTCGGGCTACGCGGTGGGCGTGGTGCATGAGCAATGGGTGCGTGGTGCCTGGCAACCGCTGGCGTTCTTCAGCCGGCAGCTTCACCCGCCCGAACGCCGTTATAGTACCTTCGACCGCGAGTTGCTCGGGCTTCACCTGGCGGTCAGGCACTTTCGCCATTTGCTCGAGGGCCGTGCGTTCATGGCCTTCGTCGACCACAAGCCACTGGTCTTCGCGATGGGCAAGGTCGCCGAGCCGTGGTCGGCCCGTCAGCAGCGTCACCTCTCAGCCGTGTCCGAATATACGACGGACATCCGGCACATCGCGGGGAAGGACAACCCGGTGGCGGATTGCCTTTCCTGGTCCGTCACCCACGCAGTCCACCTTGGCATCAACTATGCCCGGATGGCGGCGGACCCGGCCACCGACCCCGGCGTCCAGGCCTTGAGGACCGCCGTCATGGGCCTCCGCATCACCGAGGTGCTGTTCGATGGCGCGGGCACGGCCCTCTTGTGCGACGTCTCCCTCAGGCGGCCTCGCCCATCGTGCCCACGGACTGGCAGCGCCAGGTTTTTGACGCCATCCACGGCCTGTCCCACCCGGGCATGAAGGCCTCCCATAGGTTGGTCGCCGACAAGTTTGTCTGGCATGGCCTCCGGAAGGCCGACCGCGGCTGGACCAGGACGTGCCTCACGTGCCAGCGCGCGAAGATGCACCGCCACACCCAGGCCCCATTGGCCCCGTTTACGGTGCCGGAACGTAGGTTCGACCACGTTCACGTGGACCTGGTGCGACCTCTGCCCCCCTCGCGGGGTTTCACCCATGTCCTCAACATGGTGGACCACACCACCCGGTGGCCAGAGGCCATGCTTTTGGCGGCAACGACGGCGGCGGACGTCGCGCAGGTGTTCATCGCCAACTGGGTCGCCCGGTTCGGCGCCCCCTCGGACATCTCGTCCGACCGCGGCCCCCAGTTCACCTCGGAGCTCTGGGGGGCGGTCGCGCGGGGGCTCGGGGTCCAGCTGCACCGAACCACGGCCTACCACCCCCAGGCCAACGGCCTGTGCGAGCGGTTCCACCGCTCGTTGAAGGCCGCGCTCCGGGCCACCCTCCGCAATGGCAGCTGGGTCGACAGGCTCCCCTGGGTCCTGCTGGGCCTCCAGACGGTGCCCAAGGACGACCTGCGCGCATCCGTGGCGGAGTTGGTCTTCGGGCAACCGCTGCGGGTGCCGGGCGAGTTCCTCCCCGACCCCACGGCACCATGGTCCGCTGCGCAGGAGCGCTCCAGGAGACCGCCCGAAGGTTCGCCCCGGTGCCGACAGCGCACCACGGGCACCCACCTACGCACGTCGTCCCGGAGCTTCGCACCGCGGAGTACGTCTTCATCCGGCACGACGCCCACCGGACACCACTGCGGCCCCCATACGACGGGCCTTTCCACGTGCTGGAGACCGTGGTGAAACATTTCACCTTGTACATCGGCGGTACTCCCGACCGCGTCTCAGTGGATCGTCTCAAGCTGGCCCACCTCGACGTGGACCACCCACCGCCGGTGGCTCGGCCCCCGCGTCGAGGCCGCCCCCCTGCGGGCGGACCCCTGGCACCGCCCAGCACCGCCGGCACGCCGCCCCCCGGTCCGGCACCCATCCCGGGTACAGCCGGAGGCATCCCAGCTGGCATCCCTGCACCCCGGACGCCGCCAGTCGCCAGAGGGCGCTTCGGCCGGGTCATCCGTTTGCCCCGAAAACTGGCCCTCCAGGTGCGTGGGAATTCGGGGGGGGGGGGGGAGAGGGGGGGCGTGTGGCGGACACGAAAGCTCACTGGCGTGATGGCATCATTCCGCGCACCAAGGGGGCGGCGGCCACGCCCGAGGGGTAGGCGTGGCCTCGGGATATACACCGGGCGCGCAGCCCGGAGCGCTCCAGTGCTACAGTGGAGCTCTTGTAATAAAGACTCTTTGAACTTACTGCGTTGTCCGCTTCCTCCTTGCTAACAAGTAGCACGCGTAGCACTGCGCTTCAATAGCCTATTTTACTCCCAGCGGGTCCTAGGATTACCCACCCAAAATATCATTGCGATACCTTCGAACGACAGACGGACGGACGGACATTTGGTGAATTATAGTAAGATGAACAATGAGGTACTGTGTCAGGTTATGTTCATTCTGATGAAACAGCATTCACAAGGAAGGCAGGAAGGAAGGAATTGTGCTCATTCGATAAGTTATTGACGGATATAAAATGAAGCATTTCCTGTTCGGTCTAATCGTGAAAGAGAAAGTTTAACACAAAATGTGAAAATGCAGGAATAGGGAATCCCCGGGTTACAAAGGAATTCCGTACCGAACAATTATTAATTCATGAAATAAATCGATCACTTGTTCACTCAGTGTTATAAATAGTTTCATCAGCGCACGAGAGTAGGTACTCACCTGGTGATTTCACAAGTTTAGCGTAAGAAGAACCAAAACAAGGAAAATTCGGCATCGATGGAACTTGTACCACAGGTTAGCGCGCCAGCACACCTTGATATGGGGTTCTTTATGGTCCTGTTCAAAACACAAATGGAGTTGATGAGAGAATCAGCGGCGAAATGCAAGTGATGGGCACTAGAATGGACGCAATACGTGGGGAAATCAAACGTGAGATGTGCGAAGCGATGCGCAAGGAAACTGCGCCTGTTCGGGAAGGGTTGAAGTAGAGCATAGCCAGACTGGCAGAAGGGCTGGGGAACGTGAAGGAGGTAGAAGGACTCATACAGGGGGTAGAAGGACTGACGATAGGGCAAAATGAATGAAACAGATTAACGAAAATGCCGACACAATAAAATTGTTTGTTTGTTTGTCCTCATGGAATGGGCTAATGAAGGCCACAAGCATCACCTCGTGGTAGACAGTGATACACATGTTCTTTTTTCAATCATGTACCAATATAAATTGTTACAATTACAATGCGAGTACGTCTACAAAGTATGTACAATTAGAATGTGAATACGTCTACAAAGTATGTACAATTAGAATGTGAGTACATCTATAAAGTATGCACACAGAATGTGAATACATCTATAAAGTATGTACAATTAGAAAGGGAGTACTACGATAAAGTATGTACAATTAGAATGTGAGTACATCTATAATGTATGTACAATTAGAATGTGAGTACATCTATAATGTATGTACAATTAGAATGTGAGTACATCTATAATGTATGTACATCTATAAAGTATGTACAATTAGATTGTGAGTACATCTATAAAGTATGTACAATTAGAATGCGAATACGTCTATAAAATATGCACAATTAGAATGTGAGTACATCCACAAACTATGTGCAATTAGAATGTGAGTACATCTATAAAGTATGCACAATTAGAATGTGAGTACATCCACAAACTATGTGCAATTAGAATGTGAATAAATCTATAAAGTATGTACAATTAGAATGTGAGTACATCTATAAAGTATGTCCAATTAGAATGCGAGTACATCTATAAAGTATGTACAATTAGAATGCGAGTACATCTATAAAGTATGTACAATTATAATGCGAGTACATCGATAATGTATGTACAATTAGAATGTTAGTACGTGTTACAGCCTGAAGCACACCAAGCCAAGCCGTCAATCACACTGTCTTTATTTATGGATGATCACACGAAAAATCTCTTCCTACACAGAAAACAAAGAAGGGAGAAGAGAGGGAAAAACCAGAGTCGGCCGGTCCAAGAGCAGGCCGGTCCAAGAGCAGGCCGGTCCAAGAGCAGGCCGGTCCAAGAGCAGGCCGGTCCAAGAGCAGGCCGGTCCAAGAGCCGGCCGGTCCAAGAGTAGGCCGGTCCAATAGTAGGCCGGTCCAATAGTAGGCCGGTCCAAGAGTAGGCCGGTCCAAGAGTAGGCCGGTCCAAGTGTAGGCAGGTCCAAGAGTAGGCCACCAAGGCAGGCCCAGGACGAGAGGGGTAGGAGTAGGCAAGTCCACGAGTAGGCCCCAAGGCAGTCGAGGTACGGCAGCAAGAGTTCGATCAAAGTCACCCTTCAGGTAGAGAGGCAGCTGCAGGGGGTTGATCCGGCATACCCTTCAACTGGAGAGATTGCAGCTGGAAACTCCACAACACCCGAAAAGGCACTCCGCCATGAGCTCTCTTCCAAAATGGCCACTCTATCCTCTGAATCACCATCCTGGCCCCTCCTCTGCCCCACCGCCAATCATAGGCTTTACACACATGGACCAAACCTCTTGGTCTAACTCACAGGGGGGTGTGCGGGGGGGGGAAGGAAGAAGAAAAAGGCCACAGACCGTAACATACATCTATAAAGTTTTTACACTTAGAATGTGAATACATCCATAAAGTATGTACAATTAGAATGTGAGTACATCCATAAAGTATGTACAATTAGAATGTGAGTACATCCATAAAGTATGTACAATTAGAATGTGAGTACATCTATAAAGTATGTACAATTAGAATGTGAGTACATCTATGATGTATGTACATTTAGAATGTGAGTACATCTATAAATTATGTACAATTAGAATGTGAGTATGTCTATAAAGTATGTACAAGTAGAATGTGAGTACATCTATAAAGTATTTACAATTAGAATGTGAGTACATCTATAAAGTATTTACAATTAGAATGTGAGTACATCCATAAAGTATTTACAATTAGAATGTGAGTACATCGATAAAATATTTACAATTAGAATGTGAGTACATCTATAAGGTACGTACTAATAGAATGTGAGTACATCTATAAAGTATTTACAATTAGAATGTGAGTGCATCTATAAAGTTTGTACAATTAGAATGTGAGTACATCCATAAAGTATGTACAATTAGAATGTGAGTGCATCTATAAAGTTTGTACAATTAGAATGTGAGTACATCTATAAAGTTTGTACAATTAGAATGTGAGTGCATCTATAAAGTTTGTACAACTAGAATGTGAGTACATCTATAAAGTTTGTACAAATAGAATGTGAGTGCATCTATAAAGTTTGTACAATTAGAATGTGAGTGCATCTATAAAGTTTGTACAATTAGAATGTGAGTACATCTATAAAGTATGCACAATTAGAATGTGAGTGCATCTATAAAGTATGTACAATTAGAATGTGAGTACATCTATAAAGTTTGTACAATTAGAATGTGAGTGCATCTATAAAGTATGTACAATTAGAATGTGAGTACATCTATAAAGTTTGTACAATTAGAATGTGAGTGCATCTATAAAGTATGTACAATTAGAATGTGAGTACATCTATAAAGTTTGTACAATTAGAATGTGAGTGCATCTATAAAGTTTGTACAATTAGAATGTGAGTGCATCTATAAAGTTTGTACAATTAGAATGTGAGTCCATCTATAATGTTTGTGCAATTAGAATGTGAGTACATCCATAAAGTATGTACAATTAGAATGTGAGTGCATCTATAAAGTTTGTACAATTAGAATGTGAGTCCATCTATAAAGTTTGTACAATTAGAATGTGAGTGCATCTATAAAGTTTGTACAATTAGAATGTGAGTACATCTATAAAGTATGTACAATTAGAATGTGAGTGCATCTATAAAGTTTGTACAATTAGAATGTGAGTGCATCTATAAAGTATGTACAATTAGAATGTGAGTGCATCTATAAAGTATGTACAATTAGAATGTGAGTCCATCTATAAAGTTTGTACAATTAGAATGTGAGTACATCCATAAAGTATGTACAATTAGAATGTGAGTCCATCTATAAAGTTTGTACAATTAGAATGTGAGTACATCCATAAAGTATGTACAATTAGAATGTGAGTCCATCTATAAAGTTTGTACAATTAGAATGTGAGTACATCCATAAAGTATGTACAATTAGAATGTGAGTCCATCTATAAAGTATGTACAATTAGAATGTGAGTACATCCATAAAGTATGTACAATTAGAATGTGAGTGCATTTCTAAAGTTTGTACAATTAGAATGTGAGTACATCTATAAAGTATGTACAATTAGAATGTGAGTGCATCTATAAAGTTTGTACAACTAGAATGTGAGTACATCCATAAAGTATGTACAATTAGAATGTGAGTACATCCATAATGTATGTACAATTAGAATGTGAGTCCATCTATAAAGTATGTACAATTAGAATGTGAGTATGCCTATAAAGTATGTACAATTAGAATGTGAGTACATCTATAAGGTACGTACTATTAGAATTTGAGTATGTCTATAAAGTATGTGCAATTAGAATGTGAGTACATCCATAAAGTATGTACAATTAGAATGTGAGTACATCTATAAAGTTTGTACAATTAGAATGTGAGTACATCTATAAAGTATGTACAATTAGAATGTGAGTACATCTATAAAGAATGTACAATTAGAATGTGAGTACATCCACAAATTATGCACAATTAGAATGTGAATACATCTATAATGTATGGACAATTAGAATGTGAGTACATCCACAAACTATGTACAATTAGAATGTGAATACATCTATAAAGTATGTACAATTAGAATGTGAGTACATCTATAAAGTAAGTACAATTAGAATGTGAGTACATCTATAAAGTATGTACAATTAGAATGTGAGTACATCTATAAAGTATTTACAATTAGAATGTGAGTTCATCTATAAAGTTTGTACAATTAGAATGTGAGTACATCTATAAAGTATGTACAATTAGAATGTGAGTCCATCTATAAAGTATGAACAATTAGAATGTGAGTTCATCTATAAAGTATGTACAATAGGAATGTGAGTACATCCATAAAGTATGTACAATTAGAATGTGAGTACATCCACAAACTATGTACAATTAGAATGTGAGTTCATCCACAAACTATGTACAATTAGAATGTGAGTGTGTCTATAAAGTATGTGCAATTAGAATGTAAGTATGTCTATAAAGTATGTGCAATTAGAATGTGAATACGTCTGCAAAGTCTGTACAATTCGAATGTGAATATGTCTATAAAGTATGTACAATTAGAATGTGAGTTCATCCATAAAGTATGTACAATTAGAATGTGAATACATCGATAAAGTATGCACAATTAGAATGTGAGTACATCCATAAAGTATGTACAATTAGAATGTGAGTACATCTATAAAGTATGTACAATTAGAATGTGAATACATCCATAAAGTATGCACAATTAGAATGTGAATACATCGATAAAGTATGCACAATTAGAATGTGAATACATCCATAAAGTATGTACAATTAGAATGTGAATACATCCATAAAGTATGTACAATTAGAATGTGAGTACATCGATAAAGTATGCACAATTAGAATGTGAGTACATCCATAAAGTATGTCCAATTAGAATGTGAGTACATCTATAAAGTATGTGCAATTAGAATGTGAGTACATCTATAAAGTATGTACAATTAGAATGTGAGTACATCTTTCAAGTATGTACAATTAGAATGTGAGTACATATATAAAGTATGTGCAATTAGAATGTGAATACATCTATAAAGTATGTACAATTAGAATGTGAATGCTTCTATAAAGTATGTACAATTAGAATGTGAGTACATCTATAAAGTATGTACAATTAGAATGTGAGTACATCTTTAAAGTATTTACAATTAGAATGTGAGTAATTCTGTAAAGTATTTACATTTAGAATGTGAGTGTGTCCATAAAGTATGTGCAATTAGAATGTAAGTATGTCTACAAAAGTATGTACAAATATAATGTGAATACATCTATAAAGTCTGCACAATTAGAATGTGACTATGTCTATAAAGTATGTACAATTAGAATGTGAGTACATCCATAAAATATGTACAATTAGAATGTAAGTATGTCTATAAAGTAAGTACAATTAGAATGTGAATACGTCTATAATGTATGTGCAATTAGAATGTGAGTACATCTTTAAAGTATTTACAATTAGAATGTGAGTACATCTATAAAGTATGTACAATTAGAATGTGAATACGTCTATAAAGTATGTACAATTAGAATGTGAATACATCTATAAAGTATGAACAATTAGAATGTGAATACGTCTATAAAGTATTGTTGCGGTTTTGAGAATAAAGGCAAACCCCCCTCTTAGTTAGTTGCACCACAACATGTTGCCTCGCTTAGTTCAGTTATTTCTTATTAAATGTTAAGTATAGTCTCCTTCCCTGTGTTAGTATACGTTGATGCAGGTAAGTAAGTGTAGGCCTCATTGGGCTGGAATGCCATGTGCTAGGGCCTGGATCAAGTCTAGGAGGCCCGAGGGAGGAGCTAAAAGGGAGTGGCCAACAACGGCAGCCAATAAGAATGAAGGGGAGTAACTGATGGGGGGAGGTCACGACACGTGACCCCCGGTTGCCAGTGGGGGTCTTTGGAACATTCTAGTGGGGCTCTGGGGGGATTAAGCCCCGCCCCAGACCCCCAAGCAGAGAAGGTGAGAAGGAGAGAAGGTGTGATCAAGTCTCTCGGTGGTGGACGTCTCTCTGTGTGCCGAGATCGCTCTCTCTCTGCCCCGAACAAAAGAAGCTCTCATCGCTCTCTCTGTAGTCTGTGTTCTGCCCCTGCTCTCTGCCGCCCTGTTATAAGCGCTATCGCAGGACAATCTCTCCCGGGGCCATATACTCCAACGATCTCCCTTCCTGGGCTCCCTGCACGTGTGCGTTTGCCTCATTAACTTCGGGACACGCTGGGCGGATTCTCGTGCATGCACGACCGAGGCCGACGTCCCTGCTACGAACATCACCAAGCGGAACGCCCAACGAGCTGTCCGGGGCGAACTGCATGGAGCGGCCGCGCTGTGAGCACGTCCCCCTCTTCATCCTTTTCCCTGCGTGAGTGAGAGGGCCCTTGTCTGGGGAATTAGGTTAAGGTCGGTTAAGTTTCTGCCCTGTGTCTCTTTACTCTGATCATTGTACATTTATAATAAACCTGTGTTCTTTGCTTCCATTTGGCCGTTCACGTCTCTTCCCAATTGGCCTCACATTGCACGAAATAAAACCGCTCGATCGGGTCAGTAATAATGAACGGCACGAGTTACGTGACACGCAAACCGCTCGGGCATATCAACCCAGCGTGACTTGTGCGAGGTTCAGCCCCTGTCCTCGGGATGGCGTGTGTATCGAAGGTACTTGGGTATTTGACCAGAGACCCTTTCACACCCTCGCTACGGGGTTGGCGGCTGGAATTGCTTAGCAATCCGCCCCCCACGAGTGCAAAGTGGGGAGCAGCCTCATGGACTCGAAGCTCGAGGGGGAGAAGGTTTTAACCCCCCTTAGTACGTCGACGGGCTCGAGATCCGCAACATTATGTACAATTAGAATGTGAATACATCTATAAAGTATGTACAATTAGAATGTGAGTACATCTATAAAGTATGTACAATTAGAATTGCGAGTAAGTCAATAAAATAGGTACAATAAAACCACATGAAACAAGTCTGGATGGGAGTATGTAATCTTTGATTGCTCATTCCAGTTGCAAGTTTGTTGTTTTTTTCCCATCAAATATCACTGGGTGCATTTCCTTTAGATGTTGTTCTTTTTTCTTCTTCCAAGTTTTACATCTGATCTGCCTCATTGCTGTTATTTTGGGTCAAAGATTCTTTCCAGAAATTTTGAAGTTTACCTTTCTCGGGGTGGAGAGAGGTGGAGGTGGTGGCATTTCATCTGTTTACCTCCACCAACGAAAGTGGAGAGTTTTGGTGGAGAGTTTGGGTATGTGCCAAGGACAAAATGATTAGATTTCGGTGAAGACCTGGATCCAGATTCATCTACAATTATTTTAAAGTGATTCTTCACCATTGATAGGGCCAAAAACGATATATAGCACGATATCTCAAAAAGTTTTGGACGGATTCAGACGAAACTTTGTGGACAGGTTTGGTGTGGGAGAAGGACAGATCAATTCGACTTTTGTGAAGTTCCGAATCTGGATCTGGATACGAGAATTTTAAAAAAAAATTTGAAGTGATTCTTCACCATTAAGTGTTGGGACCAAAAACGATATGTAGTATGTTATTTCAAAAGGTTGTGGACGACCTAAGACAATTTGGTGGATGAATTGGGTAAGTGACAAGAACAACAACAACAAAAAATCCCTTTTTAAGGTCATTTTCCCTGCTAGAGCAGGGGCTTAGCCTTGCGGGCCCCATGGCAATCATCATGGTTCCCTTTTTTGAGCAATGTTTTTCTTCCCTGTATGCCTTTCCTGCCGCCAACCCTTTAGTTGCCTCTTATGACATGCAGGGACACGGTGTACCTATTTTAAACCGAGGCACACGTGACACACAGCAAGTGACAAGAACAAGCCGATTCGATTTTGGTTCAGGTTGGGAATCCAAATCCGACCTATCAGTGAGATACAAAACATAAACTGCTCAGCCTGGTGAAGGTATGCTCTCTACCGATTGACGTTCTAGTATTTCTCCTGCATCTATTCATCCGAGGTGGTGTTCTCAAGGGAAGGTTAACCTCGTTGCTACAGCAATCTCTTGGCAAGGTCTACACTGGATAGTCGTCATTGGATTTCCAATTGTAGACAGAGCAGCATCCTGACCAGGGTGCCAGCATATTCAGCTACGCTTATTGTGAAGGACAGCGTGGGATCTTTAACAACCATCAGCAGTCCTTGCTGGCATGCTGGTGGCAAGCTTAACATCCCATCATACGGTCAATGCAATTCAATGACACAATGCCCTGCCAGGGAAGAGCCAGCGTGATGATATATCGTCGAGTCTGGAATCGAACCTAGACTAGACACCTCAAACGCAAGTGCAATTCCTCTGAGCTACACTGACAGCCACCATTATCAACGCTGTACATCAATGAAACCAACATGTCCGCAAAATAGGTCTTCTGCTCAGGGAAAAACTCTTGACAATGATCAATACCAAAGCGTTAAAGGGAAAGCTTTGCATATAAGATAGATGCAACAAATGTTTTTCCTTTGATTGTGTTGATGTTGAAGCGGTTTTAACAAATCTACTTCGTGCTTCATCCCAAGAAAATAAATAAACATGTGACTTAGGGATACCAGGTAAGCATCTCCAATAAACACAATCAAATATCAGACATCATATATGTGTGTATATAAAATATATATGTATAAATATATATATATATGTATATATATATATATATATATATATATATATATATATATATATATATATATATATATATATATATTGTTACTGATCCGGGGGACGGCACTCCCGTTAGCAAGGGGGGTTTAATCCCCTTGTCCTGTTAAGCTGGCCGTCCGACCGGTCCTGGTACTTGTAACTCTCTTTTGCGGGGTGGGATTGATCAGGGTTATTGGTCCAGGTGTTAGCCTGAATACCTTTATCAATCCCTCTGCAAAACAGGGAGACAAGTACCGCTCGAATCCCGGACAAGTTGGAGTTTGCCGAGCGGTTTAGCAATCCGGAATCCGAGCCATTAGCAAAGGACTAACCCGATACATAAGCGGTCCTGCCAAAATCGTGCCACAGATATTCAATAGGGAAAACACGAAGACGATCGGACGAGAATGAAAACTAAAGAATAAGGAGGAACAGGTATTTATTAATTACTATACAAAACCAAAGAAACCAAAGGAAGAAACGAAGGTAATTTACAGAAGAAGAAGAAGACACAGCGGAAATCCTTATACAAGCTTACTTATACCCAGGGACAAGACAAACAGAACAAACTCACGTACACTAATGGGGTTTTCAGGCAGGAATGGCAGGAAGGATGAGAAGGGCAGACGGTCCAAAGAACTGGTGGGCAGGGAGGTTCGGGAATCGCGGCACGCTGTTGGTGGCCCACGTGAGCGTCACGCTCCGGTGCAGTGGTGAAAACCCGGTCGTCAGTGCTGGTTGGTATCGCGTCTCTCTCTGGTGCTCCTTGCTCATCGAGGCTCTTGAATCTCCTCCCGCGTCTCTCTGATGGGGACCTCGCGCCAAGGGTTTTATAACCACGCCCGTGGAACTTTCTTGAACTCACCAGACGTTTCTTGCCACGCCCTTGGAACTCTCTCGAACCCTCTAGATGTTTCTTGCCACGCCCTATCAAGCCATGCCCACCGATCCCTGGTTGGTCGTTAGGGGCTCTCTGGCTCCACCTTTGATGACGAGGTGGGGCCACACCATTCTTCTCCGATCCTGGCCTCGTGGGCAATGGGGTTTTGGCGGTGTAATGCCAACGAAACAACCCAACTGTCACTAGCACTTGGCAGAGGCAATTGGGGATCTGAAAGGGGAACTATCTTATTTGATTGATGCAACGTAGAGTCAACTATTGGAAACACAGCCTTACCTGAAACACATACTAATGACATAACTATTGAGAGGTCCTATGGTTCGGTACGTGTTGTACATGGACTAACTAAGGTGCAATTTTGAATTAACAGCCAATTAAGGGAACATGTACACAGGGGTTATTTATAAGGGAATTTACGACTAAATTTACATGTGAAGGTTCTAAAAACCGTAACAATATATATATATGTATATATATATATATATATATATATATATATATATATATATATATATATATATATATACACATACATATATATATATATATATACATATATATATATATGTATATATATATATATATATATATATATATATATATATATATATATATATATATATACATACATATATATATATATACATATATATATATATATACATATATATATATATATATATATATATATATATATATATATATATATATATATATATATATATATATATGACTTTTCAATATGAACTGGGTGAACTGACTTTTCAAGATGACATAGAACCAAATGTTCATTGGAATTATGTTGAAATTATTCTAGATTTTGTTAATGTGACCTTTAAAAGAAACAAAAACCACATTTGACATTTCGAAGCAAATAAATTGATCCTTGAAAGTGATGTAAACTGATATCGAACTCAATTCACGGACAGTAATGTGTTAAACCTCTGTGCGTTTTCCAGAAGTATCTCTTTATTTTGCACATTAGCCAAAAATTTTTTTAACAAAAACAACATTTAAATTACGACTGGGATTACGGACAGTAAATTACAGTTCAGTACTTCGTGTAACCCCCACGAGCATTCAGGAGAGCACGTCCATGTTGAGGCATGCTGTTCACGAGATTTGCCAAGGTTTGGACAGGAATCGCTTGTCATGCAGAGACAATAGCCTGCTGCAATTCATGCACAGAGGCAGGCGGCTGGTCCAAGTGGTCGATTTGACGCGTTAATTCTGCCCACAAGTTCTCTATCGGATTCATATCCGGGGATATGGCAGGCCACTCCATATGCTCTACACCACGATCAGCAAGAAAGTGTTGGATCATGCGAGCACGATGAGGCCATGCATTGTCATCTTGGAAGACAAAGTTTCCTCGAAAGGCTGCACGAGCAAATGGAAGCAAAGTTTCTTCCAGAATGGCCCTGTACTTGAACTGGTTCAGGTTTCTATTCAGAACAACCAGGTCAGTTTTGCCCCCTGCATGAAAAGCAGCCCAAATGGTCACCCCACCACCTCCAGCTTGGACTCTTGGCACTATACAATCTTTGTTGTAGGCTTCATGTACTTGTCTGTGCACTCGGACGCGGCCATCTTGACGATAGACCAGAAATCTAGACTCGTCACTGAAGATCACGTGATTCCAGTGTCCTGGCTGCCATTGACGGTGCTCTCTGGCCCACTGCAATCGGCGCTGGCGGTGTTGTCTGGTCAGGCGTGGCTTTCTCGGGGGACGCCTGGCACGATAGCCTGCTTGAACCAGTCATTGGTTGATTAGCCTTCTGGATACAGGCACATTTGTCAGTTGCTGACACTCAGCCCTAAGCCGATGAGCTGACTTGGTACGGCCATTGCGGACTAACCGGTGCACCTGGCGATCATCCCTCCTTGTGGTTCTGCGGGGACGTCCTGGCCTCGGTATTGGAACAGGGACACCCCTCTGAGCATTTCGTTTCAGGATCTTTGATACCTGACCTTGAGTGATGCCATACTGCCGAGCAATAGCACGCTGTTTCATGCCGTAATTTCGTAAAGCCACCACTCCATGACAAACAGCATTGTCGAGTTGACGGACCATCTCCAGATGAAGCGGCAATAACTTTTGGAGACGTGCAGCAGTTGTTTTCCACTAATACAGAATGCAACAACCCTTGTATACCCGACTGTGAAGCCAATCATCAAATGCACCTGTCCGTACATTTTGCAACGCTACCTGTGATATAATCCTGTTGTTGACTTCTTGCTGGGACAGACAATCAGTGACATGGTTCTTTTAACAAATAAATCACCAAAGTGTAAAAGAAACTCACCAGATTGATATACTGAGTTAAGAAAGTAAATCCAAGTCAAGAAAAAAAAAAATTCCATATTAAATGCCAAGTCTGTATATATATATATATACATATATATATATATATATATATATATATATATATATATATATATATATATATATATATATATATATACACACACGACATGGTTCGCCTCGCTGCGCTCCCCTCACCACGCGTCGCTACAGAGGAATGGCCTTGTTTTAGCTGATATTCACTGTACCTGAGTTGCTGTGTTGTCATAATTTACACCAATCATAATACAAACATTTCTTTTGCACAAATGTATTTGTAGTATTTGTCATATAAATTTTATAAACAATGGAAGTTGATGATGTAAGTAAAAAAAGATAATTATTTTTCAAAAAAAAAAAGCATTATTTTTTTTTCAAATTTTGTTTAAAAAAATGCTTAGGACATACACACAGGAGAGGTAGGTGCATACCAGAAGTTTGGTAGGATTTCACAAAAGTTTGAGGGATTAGTTCAGTGACAACACAACACAGACACTGTATGTATGTATGTATGTATATTGTATATATATATACTGAAACGCAAAAGAAACTTACCACCCTTTGAAACCTTTAAATATCAACAATAACACTGTGTGTAGTAAATGTGTGAACTTATTTGTGGACAATAGTGTCCTCACTGTCAGACAAAACGGTCACGGATGGTCACTTGAACCTTCAATGGTCACTTCATAGCACAGCTGTTGAACAGCCGTTTTGACTGTCAGTGATTAGCCAAGGGGTACGGGATGATTTTATTGAGCTGCACGTGGTGTCTTGATATTGGCTTTAAAAAGGCCAGTGCAAAATGGGCATTTCAATCAACATGCCACGATTGTCAAGGGATCAACGGCAGCGTGCCCTGTGCATGCTGCAAGGCAGAGCTGAGCTACCGTGAGGTGGCACGTCGCCTTGGCTGTTCACACCAGACGATATCGGCCTTGACTCATTGCTTGACTCATCGCTGAAACAGAACCTTGACTCATCGCTGAAAGCGACCTCGTTCCACTGCGCCAAGGTCCACCGCTGATGCTGCTGACACCATCTCTGTCGGTTGCGGCGATGGGCAGCCGTCATCACGGGGCCTCTGTATGGTCTTCTGGCAGTCAGACCATAGTCATGCAGTCGTCTTCGTGCAGCATGATTGGAGATCCGTGGGTTTGCACGCCCCGGAGTTTCTGCCGCAGTGCGGGATGCTGGACGGAATCGATCCCGCAGGTGACTTCGGACCATCTGCCTGTCCTGCCTTGCAGTGGTGACTCTTGGCCTCCCTGATCGAGGTCTGTCATCTGCAGAGTTGTGGAGGGTGTCTCTGTCCACCAGGGCCGATATCGTCTGGTGTGAACAGCCAAGGCGACGTGCCACCTCACGGTAGCTCAGTCCGCCTTGCAGCATGCCCAGGGCACGCTGCCGTTGATCCCTTGACAATCGTGGCATGTTGATTGAAATGCCCATTTTGCACTGGCCTTTTTAAAGCCAATATCAAGACATCACGTGCAGCTCATTAAAATCATCCCGTACCCCTTGGCTAATCACTGACAGTCAAAACGGCTATTCAACAGCTGTGCTATGAAGTGACCATTGAAGGTTCAAGTGACCATCCGTGACCGTTTTGTCTGACAGTGAGGACACTATTGTCCACAAATAAGTTCACACATTTACTACACGCAGTGTTATTGTTGATATTTAAAGGTTTCAAAGGCGGTAAGTTTCTTTTGCGTTTCAGTATATATATATATATATATATATATATATATATATATATATATATATATATATATATATATATATATATATATATATATATATATATTGTTACGGTTTTTAGAACCTTCACTTTATCAAATTTAGTATTAAAATCCCTAATAACCCCCGTGTACATTTCCCCCTTAATTGGCTGTTAATTGAAATGAGTGCACCGTAGCTAGTCCATGTACAAGCATGTAGGCCACCATAGAACCTCTCTATAGTTATTTCTTTATTATCTGTCTCAGGTAAGGCTGTGTCTCCACTAGTTTACCTTGCGCTGCACCAAATGAAATAAGATAGATCCCCTTTCGATGGCCCCAGAACCTCCATTGCCAACTGCATTGCCAACTGCATTGCCAACTGCATTGCCAACTGCATTACGAACTGCATTCAGACTCCATTACGCACGCGGTCAGCTCGGAGAAGAAGGGCGTGGCCCGCCCATCGTCATCAAGGGTGGAGCCCCGAACAACCAACCAGAGATCGTGGGTATGGCTCAAGAGGGCGGGGTTATAAAACCCGTTGCATCAGCACCCACCGCCAGATGATTGAGGGAGCCAGATGCGTGTCCAAGCTGAAATCAACCCTGCCGCGTGAAACCAGAGTTCCCATGCTCCTTGGTCCCTACACACTATATCCTAACCCTCCCGGGCTAGTTTTCACTGCCATAAACCCCATAGCTATTGCTCCTTTACCCCCGCTGTGAGGGATGGCAGAGTTGCCATCCCACCACATCGGGTATCTCTCACTATAAATTTTGCTCACCAGATTCCAGCCAATTAAAAATTTGCCAATCATCTGCCAATCACTCTACCATTACCAATCATCAATCTGCCAATCCTTTGCCAATCATCCAATTTTTGCTTTTTTATTTCGGGTCCAAAACACTATCCTCATCACACGTCTAGTCACTTGAGCCTCTCGGTGCGCCAATTCATTTCCAAAGCTCGGCTTCGCAAAGCCGACCAATGAATGCGGGCGGTTTGGTGCCGGCGGTTGGATGCGTCCGGTACTCGGTGCAGGGAAGGACGCTTACCCGGGCCGAGATCCCATGCACCATCTCGGCACGGAGCCGTCCAATGGCCCGATCTCGCCCTGCCGGAACGCCTCAACAAAAGGGGGTCGCCATGACGACCCTTCTTATCGGGCCGCCCGTTCCGCCTAGCGGAGCACGGACGCGGCCGTTCAGAGCGAGGCCCGGCATGGATCCCGCACGGCGGTTCTTTCAAAACCGCCGCGGTCACGATCCCCGCGGGTCCCCGCAGCACACGAAGCTGCCCGGCATGCACTGAAGGCCGGCTTTGGCTATAAGTCACTCTAACCGCTAACCCGGTTAGCGTCGATGCTCCACTTGCATGCTTACACCCGCAGCCCGTTCCTTGCTCATACATCCAGCCGTTCCCATGCTCCTCGTCATTGCACCTTCTCTTACACACCCAGGTACACTCATGCCGCTTACAGACTTGGTCACACACCTGACCACTGCACACCTTGGCACACACTCGTCGTTCACACACCTCACCAACACACCTCTTCGCGCCCCCTCCTCGGTCACCTCCTCTGTGACAAACACGGGTGTGCACTCACTGGCACACCCAATCATGTGCCTCACTACCAACTCCAGTGTGCATTCCCATACACGCTCTACCATTCCAGGTGTGCATCCTTCCATTCCAGGTGTACATCCTCTCTCACCTGCCACAACCAACTCACGCTCCGTGTCACTCTTACTACTTTCACCTCCACTCTCGGTCGCACATTCACCCTTACTCTTGACAGCGTACTCTTTCCTCATGCACCCGTCCGTTACACACCTTTCTCGCGCATCCTCTTGCGCACTCTCTCCCGTTACACCCTCCGTAACACTCACCACAGGTGTGCACTCTCTCGTTACATCCTCTGTAACACTCCCCACTACGTGCTTCCATGTGCCCCCTCGCACACCCGCTACGACCAACTCACTCTCGACAGCACACTCACTCCTCGGCGCGCACTTTTTCCTCACACACCCCATGGTCGGACATTCTCGCCCACCTCCTCTTTCGCACTCCGTACCTGTCGCACACTTCACCAGCGGCCTCTCACGAACACCGGGATCCAAACCAACCCCCAAACCGACTGAATCTCCCCTCACACCATGTACATTTCCGCGTATATCGCCACTCACCTCGGCACCTCGTCTCCGCACCTCCTTCGCCACCTGCAAACTCTTTATCTGGTTAGCAAGCACACCATCACGATTTGAGCACCGACCTTGCACATATTCCATCACCTCCTCCCTTATCTCCCTCTTAGTTTCCCTCCGTCTCTTCTTAATTTCACTCACCCCCTCTTCCACTTCCTCTAACTTTTGCTTCACCTCTTTTATTTCCCGGTGCGTCTCCTCAATTTCGTCCTCTAATGCCACCTTGACCGTTTCTATGTGCGTCCTCACCTCCCGGTCCTTTGTCTCCATTGCCTCCGTCACCTCGTCCAACCTCGTTGTCAGTCCCTCACGTACCATCTGACATTCCCTCTTCGTCGCTATTGAGTCATTTTTGATTTCTTATTGTGTCGCTTTCAACCCTCCTAGTACCGCAGTGTTCTTTTCCACCTGCTCCACCAGTTCTTTTTGTCCCACCGTCAGCTGTTCCACCTCCCTCGTCAGACCCTCTATGCCCCCCCTGTAACCTAGCCGTATTATTCCTCACCTCTTTCTCCATACGCTTCTCACCTCGCTTTACCTCCTCGCGTACCCCCGAGACCTCCTCGCTTACACCTCGTCTGATCTCCTCTCCCATTTCTCCCATCTCTTTGGTAGATGCCACCCTCATCTGTTCCAACTCATCCCTCTGGGCATCCAATTTGGTTTCTACCCCGATTTTCACCTCCTTTATCTGCTCTCCCATTTGTTTAATTTCCCAGGCGGATTGCTCCCCTACTTCCCGCAATTTGTCGTCCATTGTATTTTCCAACCCCATTAACCCATTCTTCATTCCTTCCATCTGGTTCTCCTGGGCAGCCATTCTATTTTCCAACCCCGTTAACCCATTCTTCACCTCTTTTATCCGGTTGTCTAACCCTTCAAATTTATTGTCCAAACCCTCAAATTTATTTCCCAACATTTGTTCCATTTCCCTGCTGGATTTTTCAGCCATTTTTTTCATATACCCCATCATCTGCGCCGCAAAGAGGTCCAATTTCCACAGTGCTGCGGACTCGGCTGCCGCAGCGCCGCCATTTTGTGCCTCTGCAACCACGTGCGCGAGGGCGCCATTTTGTGCGCCTGATACCTCCTCAACCACATTGCCATTGTTCTCCTCCTCCATTTCTCCCACATACATTTTCCCGGGCTCCTGGGTCGATTCTACCCCCCCTTCTAACTCACCCACCTGCATCCGATTGCCTTTATTGTCCATGGCACGACTAAATTTGGGATGTTAAACAAAATTTCGGCCTCTCGTAATTTCGACCAAATTTTTGGGATGTTATAAAAAATTTGGTTCGGGCCTCGAATCTCACTCCCAGACACCAATTGTTATGGAACCCGCCATCGGCCTATGGTTCCCCTTTGAGGGGGGATTAGTCCCCTCGCTTGTCACTGACCGACGTGGTCCCTGAAGCTGCACCGCGACCTCCGGAAAGGCCGCTGAGCAGCTTCGTTCGTGACCGCGGGTAAGATGTTAATTTGCCGAGCGGATGGCAGCCGCGGCCCGAACCGTTAGCAAAGACTAGACCCGATTCTGAACGTTGGCCAAATCGTGCCACAGGTATTCAATTGGGAAAAGACAAAGACGACGGATGTGAAGAAGAAGAAGACAAGAGGTAGGAAATACGAATAGGATTTATTACTATTTACAACCAGAAGAAACCAAGGAGAAGGAAGGATAATAAAATAATGCAGAAAGAGGGACGGACCAGAAGGACACAGTGAAATTTAGCTTACCTATGCAGTCTTAATTAATACCCAGGACAGAACAAACAAAGACGGACTCACACGAATGGGGAATTTGCAGGCAGGAATGGAAGGACTGGAATGGTTTGGGACGGCAGAGAAGGGGAGGAAGGCACGGAGCTGGCTGGAGCTTGATCCCGCACGGGACGTCAGGCTGGACCTCGACGGCCACCGATGCCACCGCAATCTGGCTCCCGCGGGGTAACGGGTCAAAGCTGCCTGGTGGAGCCCACGCTGCCTGGTGGAGTCAACGCTGCTTGTGGAGCCAAAGCTGCTGGTGGAGCCAAAACTATGGGTGGAGCCAAAACTACGGGTGGAGCCAAAACTGCTGGTGGAGCCAAAGCTGCTTCTCTGGCTCACCTCAGGACGTGTCTCCCTTCTCTCTCCGAGGGCTCGTCTCGACTCATCTGCCGTCTATAGCGCAACCCTGGTAGGGGCTGATGCAACGGGTTTTATAACCCCGCCCTCTTGAGCCACACCCACTCATTCTTGGTTGGTTGTAGGGGCTTCTTGGCTCCACCTCTTGATGATGGTGTGCGGGCCACGCCCTTCTTCTCCGAGTTGGAGCACATGGGCAATGGCGGCGAATGCAGTTGGCAATAGAGACTTTGGGAATGGGGCTTTGGGAATGAAAATGAAAGGGGATCTATCTATTTGAATTCGGTGCAATGGAGTATTAATTAATGGAAGACAAAGCCTTAACCTAATACACAGAATAAGGAAATAACTACCAACAAGCAGGAAATCTATGATTGGCTAACGTGATTGTATATGACCTAATTAAGGGACGCCCTTTTGACCTTTATACACAACTGGAGGAAGGAGGGTGATATTTTACAATGTACTACACAATAAAAAAAACACAATTCTCATATCCACAACAATATATATATATATATATATATATATATATTATATTTATTTATATATATATATATATATATATATATATATATATATATATATATATATATATATATATATATATATATAGTTGCAGTTTTTAGAACCTTCACTTTGTCAATTTCGTAGTAAATTTCCTTATAAATAACCCCTGTGTACATTTCCCCTTAATTGGCTGTTAATTGAAATAATCGCACCTTAGTTAGTCCACATTGCAACACGTAGCAAATCATAGGCCCTTTCGTAGTTATATCCTTATTATGTGTATCAGATAAGGCTGTGTGTCCAATAATTGACTACGTTGCATCAAATAAGATAGGATCCCCTACAATATCGCCATGGCCTCCAAAGCGCCAGTACGGCGGTGTTCGCCACCGTTGCATTGGGTGGTTGTTTTTGGCATCATCTTCACCCCAAGACTCCATTGCAAACGAGGCCAGCAGGAGGGGAGGAGCCGTAGGATCACGGGCGTGGCCCACCTCGTCACCCAAGGTGGAGCCAAAGAGCCCTCGCCAGCCAACCAGCGCCGAGGTGAGGAAAACCGGTAGGCATGGCATCGGAGTTGGCGGCTTCATCGCACGACGCGCAATATAAGCGCAAGCCTTTTCAGGAGGACAGGAGATGCGTGATCCAGCTGAGAACAAAGAGGATTGATCCAGCTGAACCGAGAGAGAGAGACGGGAGGGGGTGCTCGTATTGCGGCAATAGGCCAAGACCCTTTAGGCCCTATTGCCGGTCGGTGAGACGCGAAGCTGTTTTGCCGGGTTTTCGCCTCGAGCCCGGAGCGTGAACCGTGAGCGTGGACCTCAACGCCTGACCCATCTGCCCCGGACCTTCCTGCCGAACAATCTGCCTGGATTCTTCTCCCCCTGCCATCTTTACCATTGCCATTTTCTCCCATTCGTGTACGTGAGTTTGTCTTGTTTTGTCTTGTCCTGGGGTATAAGTTAAGCTTGTTATAAGGATTGCACGGTGTCTTCTGTAAATTACCTTCGTTCTTCCTCTTCTTTAGTCTTGTATAGTAGTAAATAAATCCCTGTTATTTCTTACCCGTTTGGTTTCTTTCTCGTCCGATCGCTTTAGTGATTTCCCCATTGAGTTCCCGTGGTGCAATTTTGGCCGAACCGCTTACAATCGGGTTAGTCTTTGCTAACGGCTCGGATTCCGGACTGCTAAACCGCTCGGCAAAATACCATCTTGTCCGGGATTCGAGCAGGGCCACCAACCTGCTTTGTGGAGGGATTGGCGGAGGTGTCCGGGAATCCCTTGACCAATCACCTTGGCCAATCCTATCCCACAAAGTAGCGGGGTGGGTCCAGGAACGGAGACGGCCAGTATAACGACGAGGGGATGAAACCCCCCTCGGTAAGGGGAGTGCAGTCGTCCGATTCCGTAACAATATATTGTAACGAATTTGAGAAGTGTAACGGTTTTGGAGAAGTGTAACAATTTTGGAGAAAGTGTAACGAATGTGAAAAGTATGGTTTTGTTGTGTGTAACACCCTCGTAATGTAAATAATGGTCGCAGCCGTCCTCCTAGTTAATTCCATGAAACTTACACACAGGCCACGATATATCTTTTTAAATAGTTTATTTCCTTATTCTATGTAGGCTATATATGTGTTTCCCACTAGATTGACTCTGCATTGTATCAAACAAAATAAGCGTAGGCCCCTTTCAATTTCCCCAATCATCTCCGCTCTCCAAAGTTCCTTTCAAAAGCGGTGCGAGTGGTGTTCAATCTCGCAAGCCGCCATTGCCCATGTGCTAATCTCGGAGAAGAGGGGGGTAGGAGCCGCCAACTCACAGGCGTGGCACGTCGTCATAATCAAAGGGGGAATCGGACAGCCCTAACAGCCAACCAGGACCGCGGTGAGCGACCCGGTAGGCGTGCCCACGCAGCCGGCGGCTTGATTCCTACCCGAGTAATAAAAGCGACTGGAAGGGACTGCTTCAGGAGATGACATGAGGAGATGACATGAGTGATGAGAGGAGAGATGAGCTGTGAGCTGAGCTGTGAGCTGTGAGATGAGAGACGCTCCAAACCAAAAAGGAGAGGTACTTGGAGAGGAAACAAGCTTTGGAGAGACGCGCTGAGAGGAGGGAGACGGCTCCACCAGAAGGTGGAGCCAGCGCGTGACGTCCACAGCATCAGCAGCGTCGACGCGACCGAGGGTTTTCCCGCCAAAAAACGCGAAGAATTGGGAGCTGCTACCTCCAGCCCTGCCGGTTGCAGGGACCTCACCCTGCCTCCCTCTCCAGCAACCCACCTCCGCCATTCCTGCCTGCAATTTCCCCCGTGTAAGTGTGAACGTCGTCTGTCCTAATCGTTGTCCTGGGGTTAAGTAAATTGAATAGTACTAGGGCGTGCCCGCACGTACGTGCTTGCCCGTACGTGCTTGCCTGTACGTGCGTGCAAAAAACATGCGTGCAAACAACAACAACAAAAAAAAACTTTGAAACCACGTGGCAGTAACGACCACAGAACCCCCCCCCCCCCCTCTATTTACATGAAATGGTTTGGTCCATTCGCAAACCCCCCCCCCCCTCTATTTACATGAAATGGTTTGGTCCATTCGCAAAGCCAAAGCGAACGGCTTGCGAGTACGGTGACCATACCTTGGGAACCACTTGTCCGATTAATTTCAAACCTTGAAAAGGCACATCCTCGGGTCCCCAGCAATATACCTGGCAAGTTTCAAGTATATCGGACCGGTAGTTGTCGAGAAACAGCGGTCGCATACAGACAGACAGACAGACACACAGAGATTACTGGAATTATAGATAGATAGATAGATAAGCTAACGATTCACTGTGTGACTGCTTCTTCCATCCATTGCTTGTAAATAACTTTGGTCGCTCCTTCGTTTTGCTTGTGTGTGTATAATAAATCCTGTTATTCCTCCGTACTCTGTCTTCTTCTCTTTTCCTTCTCGTTCGTTCGCTTTAGAGGTTTCCAAATTGAATATCTGTGGTGCGATCTGTTCAACGTTGGGGGAGTCGGGCCAATCGGGGATCCTGTAACGGTCGCGGCAATACCACCGCTCGGTAAATAACATCTAATCCGCGATCCGTAACAATTGGTGTCGAGGAGTGGGATTCGAGGCCCGAACCAAATTTTTAAAACGTGTAGGAAAAAATTTTTTGGTCAAAATTACATGCTGCCGAAATTTTGTTTTATAAAACCCGAATTTTGAGATCGCGCCATGGACAATCAAGGCGATCGGATGTCGGTGGGGGAGATAGACGGGTTAGGGGTAACCCAGGACTTAGGGGAAGAAAGGGAGGAGGAGAGCAATGAGGAGGCGGTTGAGGGGGTATCAGACGCACAAAATGGCGTCCTCGCGCACGAGGCTTCAGGCGCGCAAAATGGCGTCCTCGCGCACGTGGGTGTAGCGGCACCAAATTTTGCCGCGCCCGTGACCGTAGCAGCGGCCGCAGCACCAATGAACTGGGGCCTATTCATGCAACAGATGCAAGCCTTCATGGTCAAGGCGGATGAGGAGAGGGAAGAGAACAGGGGGATGGAAAACAGAATGGGGAACCGGATGTATGCTCAGTGTGAGCAATTGGGGGTAATGAGGGACGAAGCGAGGGGTACCGGTGAGGGGTTAGACAAGAAATTTGGGAAGTTAGACAATAATTTTGAGGAGTTAGACAAGAAATTTGGGAAGTTGGACAATAATTTTGAGGAGTTAGACAAGAAATTCGGGAAGTTAGACAATAATTTTGAGGGGTTAGACAACGGGATAAAAGAGGTGAAAAATGGGTTAATGGGGTTAGAAAATAGGATGGAGGACAAATTGCGGGAAATAGGGGAACAATCTGCCAGGGAAATCAAACGAATGGGGAACCAGATAGAGGAGGTGCAAATCGGGTTAGAAAGTAAACTGGAAGCTCAGAGGGATGAATTGGGACAGATGAGGGTGGCATCTACAAAGGAGATGGAGGAGATACGACGAGGTGTAAGTGAGGAGGTTTCGGGGCTACGCGAGGAGGTAAAGCGAGGTGAGAAGCGTATGGAGAAAGAGGTGAGGAATAATACGGCTAGGTTACAGGGGGGCATAGAGGGTCTGACGAAGGGAGTAGAACAGCTGACAGTCGGACAAAGGGAACTAGCGGACCAAGTGGAAAAGAACACTGCAATCATCGGGGGTTTAAAAGCGACACAAAAGGACATTAAAAACGAATTAATAGCAACACAAAAGGAATGTCAGATGGTACATGAGGGGTTGACGAAGAAGATGGAGGAGGTGACAGAAGTAATGGAGACGAAGGACCGAGAGGTGAGGACGCACATCGAAATGGTTAAGGTGGCGTTAGAGGAAGAGATAGAGGGGGTGCACCGGGAGATGAAGGAGGTAAAGGAAAAATTAGAGGAGGTGGAAGAGGGGGTGAGTGAAATTAAGAAGAGACGGAGGGAAACTAAGAGGGAGATAAAGGAGGAAGTCATGGAATATGTACAAGGTCTGTGCTCGAATTGTGATGTGCTGCTCACTAACCAAATAAAAAGTTTGCAGGTGGCGAAAGAGGTGCGGAGACGAGGTGCCAAGGTGAGTGGCGAAATATTCGGCAATGTATATGATGTGAGGAAAGCTTCAGTCGGCTTGGGGGTTGATTTAGACCCGGGTGTTCGTGAGAGGCCGTTGGTGAAGTGTGCGACAGGTCTGGTATGCGAAAAAAGAGGTGTGCGAGAATGTCCGACCATGGGGTGTGTGAGGAAAAAGTGCGCGCCGACCAGTGAGTGTGCTGTCGAGAGTGAGTCGATCGTAGCGCATGTGCGAGGGGGTACATGGAAGCGCGTTGTGGTAAGTGTTACGGAGGAAGTAACGAAAGAGTGTGCGCAAGAGGATGCGCGAGAAAGGTGTGTAACGGACAGGTGCATGGGGAAAGAGTGCGCTGTCAAGAGTAAGGGGGAATGCACGCCTGTGGTGAGTGTTACAGAGGATGTAACGAGAAAGAGTACGCCTGTGGTGAGTGTTACAGAGGATGTAACGGGAGAGTGTGTGCAAGAGTGTGCACGAGAAAGGTGTGTAACGGACGGGTGCATGAGGAAAGAGTGTGCTGTCGAGAGTAAGGGTGAGTGCCTGTCAAGAATGGAGGTGAAAGTAGTGAGAGTGACACGGAGCGTGAGTTGGTTGTGACCGGTGAGCGAGGATGTACACCTGGAATGGAAGGATGCACACCTGGAATGGTAGAGCGTGTGTGGGAATGCACACTTGAGTTGGTCGTGAGGCACGTGGTCAGGTGTGCGAGTGAAAGCACACCTGTGATTGTCACAGAGGAGGTGACCGAGGAAGGGGCGCGAAGAGGTGTGTTGGTGAGGTGTGCGAGCGACGAATGTGTGCCAAGGTGTTCGCTGGTCAGGTGTGTGACCAAGTCTGTGAGCGGAATGAGTGTACCTGGGTGTGTTAGAGAAGGTACGACCAAGAGCAGGGAGACGGCTGGATGTATGAGGAAGAAAGGGGTAGCGTATGCGTGTAAGCATGCAGGTGAGGCATCGACAGTAACAGGGTTAGCGGTTAGAGCGACTTTTAGCCGAGTCGGGCCCTCGGTGCACGCCGGGCAGCTTCGCGTGCCGCGAGAACCAGCGGGGATCCGAGCCACGGCGGGTTCGAAAGGACCGCCGTACGCGATCCACGCTGTGCCTCGCTTGGAACGGCCGCGTCCGGGCTCCACTAGGCGGAGCGGGCAGCCCGATAGGAAGGGTCGTCATGGTGACCACTTTTTATTGAGACGTTCCGGCAGGTCGAGATCGGGCAATTGGATGGCTCCGCGCCGAGGTGGTGCGTTTGATCTCGGCACGGGTAAGCTCCCGTCCCTGCACCGAGTGCCGGACGCATCCAGCCGCCGGCACCAAAGAACCCGCGTTCATTGCTCGGCTGTACGAAGCCGGGCTGTAGACGTGAATTGGCGCACCGAGAGGATCTAATAAGTAGACGGGTGATGAGGTTAGTGTTTTGGACCCAAAATTAGAAAAAGGCAAAATTTGATGATTGGCAGTAATGATTGGCAGATGATTGGCAAAATTTTTGATTGGCTGAAATTATGTGTGCCAAATTGATAGTAGGACCTCCCCGATGTGGTGGGATGGCAACTCTGTCATCCCTCACAGAAGGGGGGGCGGGCAAAGGAGCACTAGGTTCTGGGGTTGATGGCAGTGAAAACTAGCCTGGGTGGGTTAGGTTATATTGTGTAGGGATCTAGCGAAGATGACATTAGGTGACGTTAAGGTTAGTTAGTGACAAGGATACCTGTAGTGGGGACGCAGGTAGATTAGTATGGATGATAATGACGAGGGAGCGCAATAGTTTAAAGGGGCGACTGGGAAGCGCAAGTTTCAGAGGGGAGTAGTTAGCTGAGATGATGCCTTGTGTTTGAGGATTGAACAGGTGTGATTGCACAGGTGTGCAACTGAACAGGTGTGTGGAGCAGTGTATGAGTGAGTGAAGGTGATTGTGTATTGTGCTGACCAAATGGTCCAGGAAGAGGAGGAGGGTGCAGGTGGCACCAGGTGATTGCACAGGTGTGCAACAACAGGTGTATGTGGCTGTGTGGAATAAATGGTAGTGTGGAATAAATGGAGTATTGGAATGGATGGTCGTGGAGTGAGTATGGTGGAAATTGTGGAGTGGAGTGGATGGTGCGAAGGTGTGAATGGGGGAAGAGTGGACCCCCATCACGGATACCCGGGGCGGGTAGTGTAAGTGTTAGGTAGAGGGTATAGGTAAATTGTGGTTGGATATTGGCATCTGTGGTGCGGGTGAAAGAATGGTCTTTGGATGGGTGCATTAGTGTTGTGGAAATGGCTGGGCATGTAGCCTGTTAGTGTGTGTAGTTGGTTGGGCGCTCCACCACTGTGAGGATGTCGGCCAGGTGAGGCCGCAGGTGGGCTCTGGGAGCCGGTAGTTGTGGATGGGGCCCGAGGATCCGGAGGACGGACCCGGGTAGCCCAGTGCCAGAGGGCACCGAGTGGGGTGACAGAGCCAGGAGGGGCCTTCCCCAGTTAGTTAGGTTAGGGTGAGGAGCTAGGTAAGCTCGGGTGGCAACTACAGTGGTGGAGGTGTGCAGGTGGGTAGACCTGCTGGGAGAGCTACACGTCACAGCCCAGAAATTGTGCAAGGGCACCGGGAGATGAATCGGGGGAGTGAGACCCCAAATTGAGAAGCACCACAGTTTGGTCAATGGGAATTTGGTTTTTAGAACCCATAGTGTAAGTGGCCAATGAATTGGCAGGGAAAGACCCCGGGTTGTGTAAAGGGTGTTAAAGTCATTTAGAGGATAGTTAGGATTGAAGTCTCCTCGCACCATCTACATGCACTCACCTGAAGTAAAGATGACGTACCTCCACACCATGCCATGTTTTGAGTATTTTTTATGATGCAAATGTTTGGATTGTGAGACGCATCATGACGTGGGTGTGACATTGTGCGTAATTCCATCTCTCCCTCCTTATGAGGATTGATGATGAATTGGTGATGGCAAATTTTGAAGTAAAGGGATTGGAGACGAATTTGGTGTAGAAGGGAAAGAAGGGGAAGACGTGACAGTAGCAACGGATTTGTAAAGGTGTAAATTGTTGTAAATATGGGGTAAGGGCAAGGGTAGTGTCGGTGACAGGGGGGGTGACGTATGGTAGGGACGAGTTTTTCTCACTTCGCTCTCCGTACGCACTTCACCCTGCATTGCCTTTATTGACGTGTACCCTTGTGACCTTACCCCTCGCTCATTTGTCTTCCCCCCTTTTGTCTTCCACTGGAGGACCTGTGCGCCATTGGGTGCCGAGGGGAGCGTGCGTGAGATGGCCATTGTGCGCACGAGATTCTCAGAACCAGCGTTCATTGCGTTGATGTACCACTTTATGGACCGCTGTTCTGCGGCCAAGTACCACTTGATGGACCCCAGGTTCTGGGGCAGGGCACCTCTGTTGGAGACCGGCCATAGTGGCCAGGGAATCTTGCTTGCGGACCTCGGTAAGGCGGCACCTATGCCAAACAGGTGGACCACCCTTAGTTGGCCCCTGAGGCCCTAAATAAAAATGAACACAAGCTGTGCTTTTTATTATTTCCAAGTAAGCCGCATGAAGCCAGAAGACGTCGGGAAGAACATCGGCCCAGCAGAGAAAGAGAAGACCACCACCAGTTGTTTTGTTGTGTTTATTATGAACCGTGGTGACTGTGCACCGAGTGGTGCTTTTGGTGCTTAGTGGTGCTTTTGGTGCTTTGTGGTGCTTTTGGTGCTTTTGGGTGCTTTGGTGGTATTGGTACTGGTGCATCGATGCAATGCGTGCTGTCTCCTCCCTCCCAACAGGAATTTCTTTTTCTTGTTCCCTAAAAAGAAAAAAAACACAGGTCCTGGGTTGCGTTGTAAATAAGAAATAACGTCACTGTAAATAATGCTCCCCACCGTAAATGTATAGTTTGAGAACAAATCCGTAATTCGGTTAGCTGTGGGCTTGAGTCTGTTAGACAGGGTGCAATGCAATAGGGGGACATACTTATTTGTGTTTTAAGATTGTCACACTCAGGGTCAGGTTAATTGTAGAGGGAATTACACCTACGTGTCACACTAAGTTAAAGTTTTGTAGGCCCAAGTTCGGGCCTGAAGAAAGGAGGGTGCAGTGTAACGAATTTGAGAAGTGTAACGGTTTTGGAGAAGTGTAACAATTTTGGAGAAAGTGTAACGAATGTGAAAAGTATGGTTTTGTTGTGTGTAACACCCTCGTAATGTAAATAATGGTCGCAGCCATCCTCCTAGTTAATTCCATGAAACTTACACACAGGCCACGATATATCTTTTTAAATAGTTTATTTCCTTATTCTATGTAGGCTATAGATGTGTTTCCCACTAGATTGACTCTGCATTGTATCAAACAAAATAAGCGTAGGCCCCTTTCAATTTCCCCAATCATCTCCGCTCTCCAAAGTTCCTTTCAAAAGCGGTGCGAGTGGTGTTCAATCTCGCAAGCCGCCATTGCCCATGTGCTAATCTCGGAGAAGAGGGGGGTAGGAGCCGCCAACTCACAGGCGTGGCACGTCGTCATGATCAAAGGGGGAATCGGACAGCCCTAACAGCCAACCAGGACCGCGGTGAGCGACCCGGTAGGCGTGCCCTCGCAGCTGGCGGCTTGATTCCTACCCGAGTAATAAAAGCGACTGGAAGGGACTGCTTCAGGAGATGACATGAGGAGATGACATGAGAGATGAGAGGAGAGATGAGCTGTGAGCTGAGCTGTGAGCTGTGAGATGAGAGACGCTCCAAACCAAAAAGGAGAGGTACTTGGAGAGGAAACAAGCTTTGGAGAGACGCGCTGAGAGGAGGGAGACGGCTCCACCAGAAGGAGAGGAGCAGGTGTGACGGAGCCAGCGCGTGACGTCCACAGCATCAGCAGCGTCGACGCGACCGAGGGTTTTCCCGCCAAAAAACGCGAATAATTGGGAGCTCCTACCTCCAGCCCTGCCGGTTGCAGGGACCTGACCCTGCCTCCCTCTCCAGCAACCCACCTCCGCCATTCCTGCCTGCAATTTCCCCCGTGTAAGTGTGAACGTCGTCTGTCCTAATCGTTGTCCTGGGGTTAAGTAAATTGAATAGTATAAGCTAACGATTCACTGTGTGACTGCTTCTTCCATCCATTGCTTGTAAATAACTTTGGTCGCTCCTTCGTTTTGCTTGTGTGTGTATAATAAATCCTGTTATTCCTCCGTACTCTGTCTTCTTCTCTTTTCCTTCTCGTTCGGTCGCTTTAGAGGTTTCCAAGTTGAATATCTGTGGTGTGATCTGTTCAACGTTGGGGGAGTCGGGCCAATCGGGGATCCTGTAATGGTCGCGGCAATACCACCGCTCGGTAAATAACATCTAATCCGCGATCCGTAACAATATATATATGTTGGTCTTCACTTTATAGGAAAGGAGAGAAAGACAAAGTTAGAGCGACAATGGTTTAATGATATCAATTACAAACACAATTGTGGAGTGAGGCTTGGGAATATAGAGCTCTACACATAGCAGTACACAACCGAGACACTCACTGGAAAACCCAGTGAATGGCCATTTATTATATAGGCAAAAAATCAGATAAAAGTCTCCGCTGAAGACAAAGGAAAAATGGGCTCTGTAGATCCCACCATGGTCCCTTCCTGCAGAGGGCCAAACTTAGAATGCAAAGATGTGGGAATAAGATAGGTCTGTCCTTCTCAGGCCCTTATCTAAACAAACCAGGCTTGTGCAAGGCTAAAGGAAGCGTTCTCACAATAGAGACTAGTTGTTTACACTTGGCAATAAAGCATTAACAGTGGGTTAAATGATTGAGTACATACAAATCAAAGGATATATTATGAAATCCTACTCTACACTCAAGGTTAACAATACTCTTAACTTTAAAGACAACAAGAATTATATGGTAAATCATCCACATTGTAAAGGAAATAACTTGTCAACATGTTTTCCCTGCATGTCGGTTGTTGGTTCTTATCTCAATCTGGCACATGTTTAAAGAGATCTCCAAGGCTAGTTCTCCGAGCCGAGAATAACATGTTTTTCAGCAGCCAAATCCAGCTGTTTAAAAGCAAGCCACAGTAAAGACATAATTATATATATATTTTCAGATGTTCTGATCACATGGTGCATAGGGTCTAAACCCCATGACCGACATTACCTCGCTTTTGTCTTTACGACAACACATCGAAAAGACAATGTATAAACCCCAGCAGGCCAGTGCCCCCCAGTCACATGCCAGGCGCGCAGTGCGTCACGCATGCTCTGGGAGGGATACCGGCCCCTGGTTGTGGCTGTCTGACATTCAACGCATATTGTTAGCCATAATTCGCGACGAAGACCCCTGGTTCGGAGATAGCTGAGGCCCGGCCGGGTTCCAAGCCGACCCTTCCTGCGGCGTAGGTGCGACTCAGTCTCCGGCCTGATGAGGGGCGCTCCTTATGCAGGTGCGATCCTCGCGAATCAGGGCAAACAATCGACGTCCAATGCCATCAAGCCTTGTACATGGGATTGTTCTGCGGGAGAGAAGGTGGCACATTCATTATCACAAATATCCATCTCCTCATTGTCTGAATCAGCGTCAGTATTCATAGTGTCGGGTGCCTTGAGCTGAGGTGACCCCAAATTGCTTGCTACAGGTGGTGAAGGTGGTGGTGAAGGTGGTTCCCCCGGATATCCCGGATATATGTTTGCCAATCGCTCCTCACTACTCGCATAATAGCAATAGCTCTTAAAGGAACCTACACTACTAAAATCAAAGGAATCCCAATGGAGAGAACTAAAGTCATAGTCGTCGCCGGAATCCCACGCGTTGGCATGTTCATTGGTGCCATGCCAGGAATCGTAGACCTCCAAAGCCATATCCTCTTGCCATGAAACGTCCAGGCCGTCAACCCAAGTGTGGGTGTTCGAATCTTGCCATGAGATGATAGAGTTGGCCGGTTCACCGAGGGCCTTTGGATCCTTCCCGTGTAGTGAGAGAAACATTTCGGTAGCAGCGGGTGATGTGGTCCATCCTGTGAAACATTTTCTCACACAAATCATGATTAGGGATTTCATTATAACCAGGGTGAATACGATTCCCACGATTATGGCCAGGCCTGTCAACAGCCATTTTGCAATGATTCCCGTCCATCCTCAGAACCAGGCTGCTATTCCGGACCATACATTATTGGCTTCTTCCCTCCACCTTCGGCTATCCGATAGATCCTGGGTAGCGGCCTTAAGCCGGGTGATTGAGGCATCTATCCCTTCCGAGTGTTCCGGGATGTATGTGCAGCATTTTCCATCGATTACCCCGCATACTCCTCCCTTTTCTGCCAACAACATATCTAAAGCCACGTGATTCTGCATCACCATGGTTCACATGTGTACTAATTCGTCTTCTACTTGTAGTTCTGCGATTCGGGTTTCGTTTCCAATTCGTTCCAGTACTAATGCAAGGCTATCTATTTGCCAACTATTCATAGTTACTCCCGCCTGGGGAAAAAATGCTCCTAGCAGAACCTGCCACCAACGTCCGTCCAATTTTACTGTCCCATCCGGGTTCCAAAGAGAGAATCGTTTATTCCTCTCGTGGATATGGGTATACCCTGTTTCGTTAAAATGGTCCACTGAAGCGCGGTGCTACGCGCGCGACTTGCTACCAAGGAGGAAGCGGACAACGCGGTTAAACAAAAGTGTCTTTATTGACAAGAGGTCACTGTAGCACTGGCGCGCTCCGGGCTGCGTGCCCAGTGTATATCCTGAGGCCACGCCTACCCCTCGGGCGTGGCTGCCGCCCACTTGGTGCGCGGAATGATGTCACCATGCCAGTGGGCTTTCGTGTCCGCCACACGCGCCCCCCCAGAATTCCCGCGCACCTGGAGGGCCAGTTTGCGGGGCAAACGGATGACCCGGCCGAAGCGCCCTCTGGCGACCGGCAGCGTCCGGGGTGCAGGGATGCCAGCTGGGATGCCCCCGGCTGTACCCGGGATGGGTGCCGGACCAGGGGGCGGCGTGCCGGCGGTGCTGGGCGGTGCCGGGGGTACGCCCGCCGGGGGGCGGCCCCGACGCGGTGGCCGAGCCACCGGCGGTGGGTGGTCCACGTCGAGGTGGGCTGGCTTGAGTCGATCCACCGAGACGCGGTCGGGAGTACCGCCGATGTCCAACGTGAAGAATTTCACCCCGGTCTCCAGCATGCGGAAAGGCCCGTCGTACGGGGGCCGCAGTGGTGTCCGGTGGGCGTCGTGCCGGACGAAGACATACTCCGCGGTGTGAAGCTCCGGGGCGACGTGCGTGGGTGGGTGCCCGTGGTGCGCCGTCGGCACCGGGGCGAACCTCCGGGCGGTCTCCTGCAGTGCGGAGCGCTCCTGCGCCGCAGACAAAGGTGCCATGGGGTCGGGGAGGAACTCGCCCGGCACCCGCAGCGGTTGTCCAAAGACCAACTCCGCCGCGGATGCGCGCAGGTCCTCCTTGGGCACCGTCCGGAGGCCCAGCAGGACCCAGGGGAGCCTGTCGACCCAGCCGCCATCGCGGAGGGTGGCCCAGAGCGCGGCCTTCAACGAGCGGTGGAACCGCTCGCACAGGCCGTTAGCCTGGGGGTGGTAGGCCGTGGTGCGGTGCAGCTGGACCCCGAGCCCCAGCGCGACCGCCCCCCAGAGCTCCGAGGTGAACTGGGGGCCACGGTCGGATGCGATGTCCGAGGGGGCGCCGAACCGGGCGACCCAGGGGGCGATGAATGCCTGCGCGACGTCCGCCACCGTCATTGACGCCAAAGGCACGGCCTCCGGCCACCGGGTGGTGTGGTCCATCATGGTCCGGACGTGGGTGAAACCCCGCGAGGGGGGCAGAGGTCCCACCAGGTCCACGTGAACGTGGTCAAACCGACGTTCCGGCACCGCAAACAGGGCCAATGGGGCCTGGGTGTGTCGGTGCACCTTCGCGCGCTGTACCGCGAGGCACGTCCTGGCCCAGCCGCGGACGGCCTTCTGGAGGCCATGCCAGACAAACTTGTTGGCGATCAACCTCTGGGAGGCCCTCGTGCCCGGGTGGGACAGGCCGTGGATGGAGTCGAAAATCCGGCGCTGCCAGCCCGCGGGCACGATGGGGCGAGGCCGCCCGAGGGAGACGTCGCACCAGAGGGCCGTGCCCGCGCCGTTGAACGGCACCTCGGTGACGCGGAGGCCCGTAATGGTGGTCCGCAAGACCTAGACGTCGGGGTCGGCGGCCTGGTCCGCCGCCATCCGGGCATAGTCGATGCCGAGGTGGACCGCGTGGGCAACGGACCGGGAAAGGCAATCCGCCACCGGGTTGTCCTTCCCCGCGACGTGCCGGATGTCCGTCGTGTATTCGGACACGGCCGAGAGGTGACGCTGCTGCCGGGCCGACCACGGCTCGGCGACCTTGCCCATCGCGAACACCAGTGGCTTGTGGTCGACGAAGGCCGTGAACGCACGGCCCTCGAGCAGATGGCGGAAGTGCCTGACCGCCAGGTGGAGCCCGAGCAACTCGCGGTCGAAAGTACTGTTCCGGCGTTCGGGCGGGAGAAGCTGCCGGCTGAAGAACGCCAGCGGTTGCCAAGCTCCACGCACCCATTGCTCATGCACCGCGCCCACCGCGTAGTCCGAGGCGTCGGTGGTGAGGGCGATCGGTGCATCAGGCGCCGGGTGCGCGAGCATGGTGGCGTTAGCCAAGGTGAGCTTCGCGCCCACAGACGACGCGTCCATCTGCTCGGTCCATGTGACGTCACCTTTGCCCGGTTTCCCCGGAGGGCCTCATGCAAGGGGCGCAGGAGCTGGGCGATGCGGGGCAGGAAACGGTGGTAAAAGTTTACCATGCCCAGGAACTCCTGGAGCCCCCTGATCGTGCGGGGGCGCGGAAACCCTTTCACCGCCTCCACCTTGGCCGGTAGGGGGACAGCCCCGTGCCTGGTGATGCGGTGCCCCAAAAAGTCGATTTCGGTGACACCGAACCGGCACTTGGCGGGGTTCACGATCAGGCCGTGCTGGCCCAGACGTCCGAAGAGCGTACGGAGATGGTGTAGGTGCTCTTCGCGGGACGCGCTTGCGACGAGGATGTCGTCCAGGTATACATACACAAAATCCAAGTCGCGCAAGACGCTGTCCATGAGGCGCTGGAACGCCTGAGCCGCATTCTTCAAACCGAAGTGCATCCGAAGAAATTCGAAAAGACCGAACGGCGTGATGATAGCCGTCTTCGGGATGTCCTCCGGCCTGACGGGTACCTGGTGGTAACCGCGTATGAGGTCCACCTTCGGGAAGAAGGACATATTGGCCAAGTGGGCGGAAAAGTCCTGAATATGGGGGACGGGGTAGCGGTCGGGGGTGGTGGCATCGTTGAGACGGCAATAGTCCCGCACGGTGGCCATCCCCCGCCTGGCTTGGGCACGATGTGGAGCGGCGATGCCCACGCGCTCTCGGAGCGCCGCACGATGCCGAGCTGCTCCAGCGTAGCAAACACCGCTTTAGCTACTGCGAGCTTCGTCGACTCGAGGCGGTGTGCCTGGGCGTAGACCGGTGGCCCGGCGGTGGGGATGTGATGTTCCACCCCGTGCTTGACGGTCCCCGCCGAGAAGGTGGGCCTCGTAAGGGCCGGGAAACGGGCGAGGAGGCGGGTGAATTCGTCCGCTGCCGGAAGCGTGCAGATGAACCTGGCCGGAACCGAGCCGCTCAGCAAGCCGCTCGGCGAGCCGCTCAACGAGGCGGGCAGCGCGCACGCGAGCGAGCTGAACATCTCAGCCTGGACAAGCCTTCTGTGCTTGACGTTGACCAACAGGCCATTGGCACAGAGGAAGTCCACGCCAAGCAGTGCCATAAGCACATCGGCAGTGACAAACGACCATCGGAAAACCTGCCCTCCGAACCGCAGAGAAAGGCAGCGTTTTCCATACGTGCGAATGGGCGTACCGTTGGCGGCAAGCAGCGCGGGGCCCCGGCCCGCGGACTGCTTGTCGGACGTACCGGCGGGAACGACACTCACCTGCGCTCCCGTGTCGCAAAGGTAACGGCGCCCGGATAAGGTGTCCGTTATGTATAGGAGGCTGTTTAATCGGCCGGCGCTCAGTGCCACTACCGAGGGCCGGCCCGGGCATTTCCCGACCTGCCGAACGAGCACGGCGGGCGACATTGCCGAGCCTCGTGGCCGAACCTAGCGTGGAAATGGCACCAGGTTTGCGGCGAAGCCGGAGGCCGCGGTTTCCGCGGTGGTGGTGGGTGGGGCGTGGCGGCCGCCACGAGGCGCCCCTCGGAGCAGGGGTGGGCACCCGCAGGAGGTTCGGGCTCGGGAGCCGCTACAGCCGCACCGAAACTCGCCCGCGTGTCCAAAGCCGCGTAGTACTTGTCGGCCTCGGCCGCGAACGCACGGGGTTCCGTTGTCGCGGAACCAGCCAACGCGAGGCGGACTCGTGCCGGCAGCTGGCGTCGAAATAACGCCCGGAATAGAGCGTTCGGGGTTTCGTCACCCAAGAGCGACAGCATATGGTCCATTCGGACCGACAGTCGCATGTCACCAAGCTCGGGGAGGTCCAAGAGGCGATCAGCCTGTGCGTCCACGGTGAGGCCGAACATGGCGAGGAGGAGACGCTTGATCACCCCGTACCTGTCGTGGGCCGGTGGGTTCCTCAGGACCGACACGACGCGGGCGGCCGCGCCGGCCCCGAGGGAGGCGACCACGTGGCAGTAGCGTGTCTCGTCCGCCGTGATGCGTCGAAGCCTGAACTGGGCTTCGGCCTGCAGGAACCAGATCTCCGCCTGAGCTTCCCAGAACTCGGGGAGCTTTATCGCTACCGCATTGGTTGCCATGGCTGTGGCGGGTTCGGGTGGTCAGTGATGGCTGGCCAAAACGTCGGAGTCACCAATGAAGCACGGTGCTACGCGCGCGACTTGCTACCAAGGAGGAAGCGGCCAACGCGGTTAAACAAGTGTCTTTATTGACAAGAGGTCACTGTCGCACTGGCGTGCTCTGGGCTACGCGCCCAGTGTATATCCTGAGGCCACACCTACCCCTCGGGCGTGGCCGCCGCCCACTTGGTGCGCGAAATGATGTCACCACGCCAGTGGGCTTTCATGTCCGCCACACTACCAAGTTTACCTTGGGGAAGATGGAACCTAGATAACAAGTCCCTCCCCAATTTTCGGGCAGGTATGGATATGCCTTGTTCCCGCAGATAAACATTACTCCATGGGGTGGTATAATGGCAGAGGCCATGCATTTACTAATTTCAAAACGAGTGGCGTTTGGTGCTCCCCAAGACACTGTTAGCCTCGTTACATTATGCTGGGCCTGGTCATCTATCGTTATTCTAAGGGTTCCTCCCTTTTGTTGCGCTGTTGCATCGAGTGGCAGATTGTCAGATGGCAGGGTGTGGGTGCATTCCAAGGTTCCCATCTAGACGTGTCCTTTTCCTATAAGGCACAGCCGTCCCCTTTGCTCCGTCACCCAGACTGGGTCTGGTGTTTTGTCTAACAAAGCCTGCTTAATTGGTGGGGTATATCGAAACTCACAGGAACACACTGCTGGGTGTTTTGGGCCTACCAGCTCCAAGGTTGTGGTCAGACATGGAGTACGTAAGGGTCCTGAGCACATATCTCGTAGGGACAAGGGCAGTACTATCATATCTATTCCTGTAGTACTGGTGTGAGGAAAATGCATACACATCCAACAACGTGATCGGTTTTGTACCTTTGCCATTGCGCGGGTCACTGTCCAATACGTGTTTTCCTTTGGCTTTTTCTTACTTTCTATCCGTGGTTATGGTGTCAGTACGTGCGAGATGCATGGTGGCTTGTAGGCGTAGGGGAAGCTATGTGAAGTCATAAATTCACATTGTAATATCAGGGTGGTGTTGCTGTCCAGTAACGCGTGCGTGGTTAAATTGTTCGAGCCTTTTCCCCATTTGTAACCTGCTCTGGCCATGGCTACTATTGGTGTAGTGCCTTTCCGTGGTGCTTCCTTCCTACGAGTGAGGGCAGCAAAACCTGACTTCCTTCCATCTGAGTCTATGTGTACGGCCCTCCACATTATCCACATCCATACGTTACCCTTTACGGGGCAGCAGGGTATGTTTATCCTCTGACCCCAGGTAACGATCTGCCGGTGGACCTGAGACTCGGGGTCTAGGGGGGTCAGGCTTGTGCTGGCAAGGTATATTAAACTAAGTATGATCGCCGCCCCTAACAGGCGGTGGAGCGGCATCCTCGATCTGTGGTGGTACGTTTATGGTGTCCGTGTCTGTGGGTATGGCCAACTTACAATGCGTGGCATGTACCCAGGACGACTTGCCCTCACAAAACACCGCTGTTGGTGTGGTCAGGAGAACCTGGAACGGTCCTTGCCACCTTGGTTCCAGCGCAGTCTTACGGGTGAAATGTTTCACCAGCACGTAATCTCCTGCCTCAAAGGTGTGGATAGGCTTGCTCGTTGGCTCTGGCAGGGCCTCCCGAACTCGTTCGTGTATGCTGCGCGCCACATGGGACAGACCTATGCAAAATTTTAAAAGCATGTCATCCATGATAGGTAACTCAAGTGCCGCCATATCCACTGGCGCGGATACCGGCAAGCTCATGGGCCGACCCATCAGTATCTCATGCGGAGAGAGGCCAGTGGTGCACCCTGGGGTGGAACGCACACTCATTAATGCTAGCGGAAGGGCCTCCGGCCACTTGAGGCCTGTCTCGGCGCAAATCTTGGCCAACTTACCTTTCAGTGTGCCATTTGTTCGTTCTACAAGTCCCGCTGATTGGGGGTGGTAAACGCAGGGGAATGATTGTATTACCCCCAAGGCTTTTAACATGGCCTTAATGACGTCCCCTGTAAAGTGCCCGCCCTGGTCGGATGACACTTTCTGCGGGATGCCGAACCGACATATGAAGTGCCGCAAAAGGCACTTGGCCACCGTTGTAGCGTCAGCCTTGACGCATGGGTTGGCCTCCACCCATTTGGTGAACATGTCCACCACTACCAGCACATGTTTAAAGGACATACAAGGTGGCAAATTGAAAAAATCGAACTAGATATGACAGAACGGCCCAACTGGAGGAGAATGGCCCCCGTTGTGGCGGTGCCTGGGGGGAGCCCCCCTATTATGATGTTGGCATATGGTGCATGAGCGACAAAGCATGGTAACCACAGCCGAAAGGCCTGGCGCTGCCCAGGTGGAAAGAATCTGCCTCATCACCCCCCCTATGGCACACATGGCCATTTTGATAAGCCATGCATGCCAACCATGGCAATAAAGCTCGTGGTGCCACGGGTTTGTTGTTAATTTTCCACATCTGTCCTTCCGCGGGGCGCTGAGCTCCCAATTTAATCCAATCTTGATGTTCTATGTTCGAGGCCGCGGCTTGTAATTACATTACATCGGTTCCTGTAGGTGCGGGTGTCGGGACGTCCGCCTGGGCGGTCGCCTTGGCGCCCTGTTTGCGCGTAACTACTGGCATATTGTACCCAACCTGTTGGTTTGCCGCTTGTCCTGCTGCCTCGTCGGCTCGGGCATTTCCGCGCGCCACAGCGTCGTCTGTACGCTGGTGACCTCGGCATTTAACTACAGCTATTTCGCGTGGTAGCATAATACTATGAAGCAGATTTTGCACTAGGTCCCCATTTTTGATGAATGCTCCCGCCGAAGTGAGGAACCCTCTCATCTTCCATATGGCCCCTTTATCGTGGACCACTCCGTGCGCGTACGCCGAGTCAGTATAAATAGTGACTGCCTTTCTCTCGCTTACTTCACACGCCCTTGTGAGCGCGTACAGTTCGGCCTGCTGTGCTGACCAGGTGGGCGGAAGGCGGCCGCTTTCGACCGTCTCCGTATCCGAGCATACTGTGTACCCGGCTAACAGGGATCCGTCCCATGCCCGTTTGGCTGATCCATCGACGTAATAGGTATGGTCGGCTTCTTGTAGCGGAGTGCCCTGCAGGTCAGGCCTTACAGTCGATATTAATTGGACCATGTCTGTACAAACGTGCGGATCCCCTTCCTCCTCTGTTGGCAAAAGCATCGCTGGGTTAAGAATAGTGCACCACTTCACCGTTACATTAGGTGCCATAATCAATGCAGTTTCGTATTGCATCAGCCGAGTGGCTGTAAGGTGCTGTGTGTTTCGCTGCTGTAGTAGTGTATGAACGCAATGCGGTACCTGTAAAAGGACCGCATGTCCCATTACTATGTCGGCCGTCCGTTCGACCGCGTATCGGGCAGCCGCCATGGCCTGTAAGCACAGCGGAAAGCCTTGTTCTACCGCATCAAGCTTTTTGCTGAAATAGGCTACCGGACGTTCCTTATCTCCATGGGTCTGAGTTAACACGGATTGTGCGAATCCCCCTACTGCATGGGTGAAAAGCGTGAAGGGCTTCTTATCGTCGGGAAGGCCCAAAGTTAGGGCCGTCACCAAGGCTCGTTTGAGCCCTTCGTAGCAGCGAATGCGATCTTCGGTCCAGTCCACCATCCGTGGCTGGTCGTTTTTCGTCGCCTCATACAGAGGTTTAGCTAGTAACGCATAGTCAATTATCCATGTGCGACAGTACCCTACCATTCCCAAAAATCGCAACACCTCCCTTTGTGTGCGAGGTAACGGGGCTTCCATGATGGCAGTAACCCAGCTCGCGTCGAGCTCGCGTTTCCCGTGCGAAACCGCATGTCCCAAGTACGTAACTATTTCCCGCACAAACTGCAATTTCTTTCGGCCTACCTTGTGGCCTTTCTCGGCTAGTGCATTTAATAGCGCTAGTGAATCCGTCTCGCAAGCTGCCTTGGATGGAGAACAGATCAGTAAGTCATCGATGTACTGCAACAGTACCGAGCCGCCTACCAACTGGACGTCCACGAGGTCGCGATGCAGCGCCCATGAAAACAAGGTGGGGCTATCTGCAAACCCCTGCGGAAGCACTGTCCAGGTAAACTGGCACCCTCTAAAGGTGAAAGCGAAGAGGTACTGGGATGCTGGAGCTATTGGTACCGAAAAGAAGGCGGAACACAAATCTATGACTGTAAAGTGTGTGGCCTCCGGCGGAATGGAAGTCATGAGAACTTCCGCATTTGGTACAACCGGGTGAATGCCCTGAATTATTTTGTTAATTTCCCGCAAATCTTGCACGAATCGCCATTTTCCTGTCATTGGTTTTGGCACTGGAAAAACTGGGGTGTTACATGGGCTGTTGGCCTCGATTGTTATCCCCTGCTGTACGAGTGATTCTATCACCGGTAAAATGCCTGCGGCGGCCTCATGCCAAAGTGGGTACTGCCGAATGTGAGGTAAGGGTAACCCTTCTTTAATCGGAATCACCAGGGGGGGTGCGTCCCTAATGCGGCCCACCTCGTTCTCGTGTTGCGCCCATAGTGATGGGGTGACAGTGTCGAGCAACCCATCGGAGTCCCCTGGGGTCGTGGGGACCGCTCTAACCATGTGTGCCGCCTTGGGTGGTAATTCCACCATCTCAAATTTGCCTCGTCTTTCCTGTGGTGCCAAATTGATCACGAACCCTTCATTGTTGTCCAACACATGGACCATTCGGTGTTCAACCTCGTATTGATATTTTACTGGTGTTTTTCACAGCCGGCCCATCATCCATCCAATGCTCTCAGGTGGCCATCCTCTGGCGGTGCTAAGGGTAACATGCGCTACCACCCCCTCGGGGTACTTAGCTTTCATTCTCTGGCGTGGCGTCAAGGTTACTGCAATTCCGATTCCCTTTCGGCCAATCCATATGTGTGATAATTGGAGGTCAGAAATTTTTCCTATGGCTTCCGTAGCCATGTCTAAATAGCAATCATCACTCCCTGTCATGTCGTAACATGCGGTGCAGTGCGGCGGGTCGTATTTCAACTTTGTAGCTATGTGGTGTACCTCTAGCCAATCGCGAATTTCTTTTGTCTCCGCGCCGACCATGTCGATCACATGGGTCCGTGTTGCTAAAGCCCCCTCCTCCAACCGCCACCAATACACGGTGGGGCCGGCTCGCTGTAATGCCATCATTAACAAATTTCGGTTCGACTCCCCTACATCGATGTATACGCCTTCCTTGGTACACGCAATGTTACATCCCAACCGACACAGCAGATCCCTTCCTACTAAATTAGTTGGGGCAGTAGTGGTCATGAGAAATGCATGCTTAGCTTCTAACGGTCCGAGCATTACTCGGGCTTCCTTTGACAGGGGGAGAGCTTATAATTTACCCGAAACGCCCTGGATCTGGACGCTCTGGTGTGTGGGTTTCAAAGTAGGTAATTGTCCCTTATTTATAGTACTGCGGGTCGCTCCCGTAGCCACCAGAAAATCTAGTGGCTGTCCATTTACATCTAAGGTCAAGGTTGGTTCTTCATCTGGGGTCATCGTTATCAATGGACATTCCTTTGGTGGCCTGCATTCGTCCCGTCAATAGGTGTTTCCATATGGCGGCCCTTGCTGCCCCTGTGGCCCTCGTAGTCCCCTTGGACAATTCCGTCTCCAGTGGCCCATCTGCCCACATTCGAAGCATGCCCCTTTCCCTAGAGGCCCCTGTCCTGGAACCCCCTGTTGGCTTGGCCTTCTCCCCCCTTTGTAGGGAGGTGGGGGCCCTTGCCCTCCCCTTGGAATCTGTTGGCCTGGGGCATGAGGCCCGTATGGCACGCCCAAATTGGGGGGAGCCCATGGGGTGGGGCCCATATTAGAGGGTCCCCATTGCGGTGCCCATCCTGTCATGGGTGTTTGCGGCGGCCAATAGCCCGGCGGGGGACCTGGTGCTGGATATAGTGGAGCGGCCCATTGGGGTTGGGGTGGTCCCCACATCTGGTTTCCTGGCCCGCTGGGCCTTTGTGGTCCCTGGGGCACTTGCACTACAGCGGCCTGTACCAATGGGGTGGACACATCGTCCTCGCTATCCTCATTCTCGCTATCACTTCCTATTATTTCTGCCCCCTTTTGCTTCTTCTTCTTGCTCCCCTTTGTTGTCTTCGATTGTTGCTGGGCCAATTTTTCCCTTACCAACATCTGCAACATTTCCTCCTTGATTTCCTTATTTTCCTCTATTGAGGAGCCTGGGCATTGTTCTAGTTTCGCACATAATTCATTGGTTTCCATTCCCTTCCAACCGAAAAGGACGTTCAGCACATGCTTCCTCAGTGCTGACCAAAGCCCTTCTATGAGATAATTGTTCACCAGGGGAGTGGGTAGGTCCCCGATTTCGAGTGGCCCTAGTCCACCCCATCGAGCTATCGCTTTTTCTATTCTCTCTCGAAAGTTGCCGACAGTTTCTCCTGCTTTTTGTTTTATGTTCCCAATTTTTCCCCAATCTGGTCCTCCCTTCGGTGCTAACTCGTGGTCGATGCTCGTCAACAGTAGGGCCTTTAACGTGGCCCACTCTCGCTGGCCCATTGGGGCCGGTAATGCCCTGGCGGCCTGGGGATCGTCGGCTGGCCAAGCTGCTCGAATATTAGCCCATTCCCAAATTCTTGGTGGCAGTACTGACACTCCCAAATGACATATATCTCTCCAATCAGCATCCCCTTGGATAAACCACTGCGCCATGAGTGGGACTATTCCTGAAGGATGATCAGGTAGTAGGTCCTTAACCCTATTTTTCATTGTAGTTAAATCCGTCTCTTTCCATGGCACCCGTTCCCTTACTGCGACGCCGTTCACATTGATTCCCACGCATCGCACGGGGAATGCCCCTTTCACTTATATCACACGTTCCACTGGTGCCTGATACTCCACTAGTGAAGGGTATAATTTCCAATCTGGACCTATCGGAGGTGGGAACCCCGGGGTGTCAGTGCCATTATCTCCATCGTCCTCGACCTGAGGGGCTGATGGTTGTGGGGGTTTTTGAGTTCGGGGGGGGGGGGGGTCACCCATTCATTTCCCCTACAGCGCCCTGGTGTCGGGATGTATGTGCCTTAGATCCTGGGACTGGACCAAGGCCTTGGGAGGGATAGGGAACGGGGATTTCACCTTCCTCATCCGGTTCCTCCTCACCGGAGTTCATCCGGGCTACCATTAGCTTCTGGCTTGACTGCGCCATAAGCGCCTTCATCTGTTTATCCTGTTTCTTTTGTCCCTGTTTTTGCTCATCCTGGTATTTTCCCAACTCCCCTCGCAAACTCGCTTGTCTGGAGGCTGCCTGTCTCTTCAAGGCTTCTTCCTTCCACCAACCATATACTTTCCACGAGTCCGGTGGGAGAGTCTTCTTTTTCTTCTCCAGGGCATCTAAAGCCCCATATAGCACTTCCAACTTATCTAATGCAAATGACCCTTCTTCTGGCCAAGGCGTACTCAGACCCTTGGTTAACGCAGCCCATGCTTTGCCCGGTTGCAAAGCGGCATATCCATGTTCTCTTTTCATATAAAACGCCGGGGTGTTCCTTAAAGGTTCTCCCTCTTTTCCTACCTTATTACCCATCGTCCTTCCTTCCTTTGGTTAATCCCTCCTGGTAGTTCTGAGATCGGGTCGCCGCCCGATCTTCACCACCCCTTTATCTTAACTCAGTACCTACGCCGGGGTATTCTTAATACCTATTATCACCCACGCCGGGGTCTAGCCTACTTCCTACGCCGGGGTATACCTGAGGGGTTATCCCTCCTTACCTCGGGCGCCCTCTATAATTGATTCGTTAACCCACTGGCGCTCTGCTTAAATTTGGTTCGGGATACATGCTCAGGTACAGTCGACAGAGGCCCCCCACATCCAAAAGAAGGGAAGAGGCTTTCCAATTTAGGTGTGCAAAAAAATTTCTTACCTCAGCCCAATTGTTGCCGGCCAGCCTGGCCTGCCCCCCGACCTGAGGAGTGAGGAGCCACCTCGAACCTGCATGCTGGATGTATCCCACTTCTGACACCAGATATGTTGGTCTTCACTTTATAGAAAAGGAGAGAAAGACAAAGTTAGAGCGACAATGGTTTAATGATATCAATTACAAACACAATTGTGGAGTGAGGCTTGGGAATGTAGAGCTCTACACATAGCAGTATACAACCAAGACACTCACTGGAAAAGCCAGTGAATGTCCATTTATTATATAGGCAAAAAATCAGATAAAAGTCTCCGCTGAAGACAAAGGAAAAATGGGCTCTGGAGACCCTCCACCATGGACCCTTCCTGCAGAGGGCCAAACTTAGAATGCAAAGATGTGGGAATAAGATAGGTCTGACCTTCTCAGGCCCTTATCTAAACAAACCAGGCTTAGGCAAGGCTAAAGGAAGCATTCTCACAATAGAGACGAGTTGTTTACACTTGGCAATAAAGCATTAACAGTGGGTTAAATGATTGAGTACATACAAATCAAAGGATATATTATGAAATCCTACTCTACACTCAAGGTTAACAATACTCTTAACTTTAAAGACAACAAGAATTATATGGTAAATCATCCACATTGTAAAGGAAATAACTTGTCAACATGTTTTCCCTGCACGTCGGTTGTTGGTTCTTATCTCAATCTGGCACATGTTTAAAGAGATCTCCAAGGCTAGTTCTCCGAGCCGAGAACAACATGTTTATCAGCAGCCAAATCCAGCTGTGTTAAAGCAAGCCACAGTAAAGACATAATTATATATATTTTTTCAGATGCTCTAATCACATGGTGCATAGGGTCTAAACCCCATGACCGACATATATATATATATATATATATATATATATGTATATATATATATATATATATATATATATATATATGTATATATATATATATATATATATATATATATATATATATATATATATATATATATATATATATATATATATATATAATTTATTGCGGATCCCTCGAGCCCGTCGACATACAGAGGGGGATTAAACCCTTTTCCCCCTTCGAGGTTCGAGTCCACGAGGCTGAGTCGCCACCCCCGAAGCGAGCGTGCGGAAGGGTATCTGGTCAAGTCCCTACGTACCTTCGATACACACGCCGCCACGAGAACGGGGACTGGACCTCACACGGGTCACGCTAATCTGATACGCCGAGCGGTTCGCGTGTCATGTGACCCGTGCCGTTAATTCCTATTGAACCCGATTTGAGCGGTTTTATTCGTGTGATGCTAGGCCAATGGTGTGAAATGACGTGCACGGTCAAATGGAAGGAAGAGCACAGGTTTATTTACAATTATACAGTGATCAGGGTAAAGAGAAGAGACACAGAGCAGATACTTAGTCAATCTTACTTAATTCCCGGACAAGGGCCCACTCACTCACACAGGGAAAAGGAGGAAGGAAAAGTACGTGCTCCAAACGCGTCCTGGCGCCATTCGCTCTGGACAGCTCACCGGGCGTGGCCCTCAAGTGTTCGCGGCACATGTGCAGGGAGCCCAGGTAGGAAGGTCGTCGGCATAGGTGGCCCCGGGAGAGATCGTCCTCGCACAGCGTTATTCACAGGCAGCAGGGCGCAGGGCAGGGAGAGTTCATGCACAGATAGCCTTGATCTCCTCGCAGTGACTCTTTCTCTCTCAACGAACCACTCTCTCACAACGCTCCGACTCAAACACCACAACTTCGAGGGCACACTCTGACTCCTGCGTGACTCGCAGACTCGTGACTCACTGGGGCACTGCCGCATTCTGACTTGGTGACTCCTGCACTGCGGCGGGGGGCCCGGGGCAGGGTTTTATAGCCCCGCCCCCGAGTCTTACCCGAATGTTCCAAGCCCCTCCTCTGGCTGCTGTTGTTAGCCACTCCCCTTGAGCTCCGATTGGCTGCTCGCCGCTTACCGGCCACTCCCCTGCTGCTCCTCCTTTGGGCCTGCCAGTCTTTTTCTAGGCATAGCACATGGCATTCTAGCCCAATCGAGGCCTACACTTACTGGCCTGCTCAATGCATACTAACACAGGAAAGGAGACTTACATTTCATAAGAAATAACTGAACTAAAGCGAAGCTATATGTTGTGGTGCAACTACCTACGAGTGGGGTCATCCTCTATTCGCAAAACCGCAACAATATATATATATTATATATATATATATGTTATATATATATATATGTTATATATATATATATATATATATACACTACCGGTCAAACGTTTTAGAACACCTCAATTTTTCCAGTTTTTATTGAAATTTACGTAGTTTAATGTCCAGTCAATAACCCGAAATGGTACAAAGGTAAGCAGTAAACTGCTCGAGGTTAAAGAAAAAAGTTTAGGTTAGCAAAAACGGGAAAATAATGTAAATTGCATAGTTATATTGTATAAAAAGGCCTTCTTCAGGGAACAAGTAATGGGTTAACAACTTGCAGCAGTTCTACAGAAATGTAAGTAAATTAAGCCTTGAAGGTGGATGCAAACAATTCCTACAGGTGTCCCAACCTCTGCTGATTACTTGATTACAAACCCCCTGTCTGTATAAAAGCAGTATTGGAACAGACTGTTATTACACCCTCTGAAGCATTATTTGGACAATATTGCACTGCAGGAAGTAGTACATTGGAAACTGGAGGAAACTCTGACAGGAAGAGGTCTGGCAGACCCAAAGCCACAACAGAATCAGAAGACAAGTTTCTGAGAGTCAACAGCTTGTGTGATAGGCGATTCACAGGACAACAGCTTCAAGCACAGCTTAATGCTGGTCAAAGTAAGCAAGTCTCAGTTTCAACTGTGAAGAGAAGACTTTGAGCTGCAGGTTTGACAGGTCAAGTGGCTATAAGAAAGCCTTGCTAAGATGGCAAAATAAGAAAAAGAGGCTTGCCTGGGCCATGAAGCACCGCCAGTGGACTACTGAAGACTGGAAGAAGGTCTTATGGACCGATGAATCAAAATTTGAAATATTTGGTTCATCAGGCAGGGTTTTTGTACGCCGTCGAGTAGGCGAAAGGATGGTTCCTCAGTGTGTGACACCAACTGTCAAACATGGAGGAGGAAGCGTGATGGTCTGGGGCTCTTTTGCTGGATCCAGAGTCGGTGACTTGCACAGAGTGACTGGCATCCTGAACCAAAAGGGTTACCACAGCATTTTGCAGCGTCATGCAATACCCTCTGGTATATGCCTAGTTGGTCAGGGGTTCATTCTACAGCAAGATAATGACCATAAACACACCTCCAGGCTATGACCAAACTACTGTTACGTATTCGTAACTTCCGTTATTGGGGTTTTCACCCACTTGACGTAGTTCTGATCTTATGTACTATTATTATCTTCAAAAGGTTTATTATTCAGGAACGGTTATCTAAAGTTAAAAAGGCTAACTTTAAATGATACAGGAAACTGAACCAGAAGAGAGGAAGAGGGAGGAAGCGGTGCTAGCAAAGTCAGAGAAGACGCGTGGCGTCAGCGCTCTGTAACGAGCAAGGTCTACCGACAGTCGCGAGGGAATTTTGAATTCCTTGAAAGGACATCCGGCGATAGGAAGTATCGCTGGAGGGGGAGAAATCTGTGTCGTCAGATTTGGGCGCTGTGATTCCGACGAATCCTCGCCTCGTCGCATCAGCTCAAGCAGGAGCCGTCGGCCATTTTGAACCCCGCGCTTCGGATACCAACGAAGGTTTTGCCTCGCGTCATCTTCACACCAACATCCTACCGTCTGTCGGGGATGTGTGTGTGCGACCGCTTCGTCTCCAATTATGTTGCGGGTTGCTGAGTGAGCGGTGAAGGTGCGCCTCTGGAGGGCGCCCTTGTACAGTTTGGCGGGGCGATCTCCAAGGCCAACTGTACGCGCTTCGGATATTGACTGGAGAGCAAGATTCTGGCTTCGACCGGAGTTCGTTCTATCGACCGCTGGAGCGAATCACATACGCCTTGGAAAAGGTTATAGGGACATTGAGGAGTGTCCTTTCACTCGCTGGCAGCGCAGTGAGTTACCTGACTTTATTAATGGGAAAGAGAGTGCACTCTTAATGGCCATTTGTTGTACCGTGATTCCTGTGTATGATTTCTAAACAACTTTGTTCATTTGTAATCATTGGTGTGGTTTCACTATTATTTTCAACACAGGTTAACATATTTTTCTGCCGGGGCTCCTCTCGGGGTTCAGAGGTTACCGAGACCAGGAGATTGTGGAGGACTCCGTAACAGAAATTGGGGGCTCGTCCAATTGACTCCAATTGACAATTGGGTCTTCGTCCAGGATATAATTCCCTAGCATTCCCAAATGTTCCAATTTTGGAATATTTTCCAACATTCCCAAATTTTTCAAAAAACAAACCAAAAAAAGATTTTTTTATTTTTTTGGGAAATCTATTGTGTGAAGGTTAAGAGGTGTTAACGGATAGTCACCATGGAGTTTGACGCAGAGAAGTTTACAGTGACCCCTAGTGAGGCACAGTTCCGAGCGTTACTAAAATCGGAACTCTTGATATTGGGCAAACATTTTAACTTGGAGGTCCGAGCTAAAATGAAGAATACAGAGATGCAGACAGTGGTGATACAATCTATGGTGGAACTAGGAACATGGAGAGAGGTAGCCTTGGATTGGTTACCAGAAGAACAAGAAAATGTGGAGCTCCAGAAAGTGGAGATGCAATTGCAGAGCCAGGAAAGGTTAGAAGAGAAAAAAGCAGAGGAAAGGAGAGTTGAAAGAGAACTCCAGGAAAGGTTAGAAGACAAAAAAGCAGAGGAAAGGTTAGAAGAGAAAAAAGCAGAGGAAAGGAGAGCTGCAAGAGAACTCGAAGCAGAGGAGAGAAAAGCCGAAAGGGAGTTAAAGGACCGTGAATTGGCACGTCAACAGGAAATTAAAGTCAAGGAGCTGGAGTTAATGAGAGAACGGGGAGAGGTACCATCCATGCCGACTGGTTCGACACCTAGCCAGAACACATGGGATGTTGGCAGACATGTTAGGATGGTTCCACTCTTCAATGAAAAGGAGGTAGCCAAGTTTTTTTTACACTTTGAGAAAGTGGCTCGAATGCTAAAATGGCCGGAGGAGTCCTGTACCATATTAGTGCAAAGTGTTCTGGTGGGTAAAGCTCAAGATATTTATTCGGCTTTACCGATTGACCGATGTGCAGATTATGAGATAGTGAAGAAAACCATTCTCAAAGCCTATGAATTGGTCCCTGAAGCATACCGGCAAAAATTCCGAAATGCCAGGAAGAGGGAGAGTGAGACCCATGTGGAGTTTGCCAGAATGAAGGAAACCATGTTTGATCGGTGGTGTGATTCGAAGGGGGTTGGGAAAGACTTCAAACTGTTGCGACAATTGATCTTGGTGGAGGAATTCAAACAGTGTGTCCACGCGGACATTAAAGTACATCTGGAGGAAAAGAAGGTACCAGAGTTGTATGATGCAGCAACCGTGGCAGATGACTATGCCTTGACACACAGGATGGGGTTCCACAAACCTAACTTCCCACCTAGAGTTAGAGTTAGTCCGTCAGAGTTATGGTAAATCCGGTGTGGAGAACAAATATTCATGGAGGCGGCCTAAAGATGACTATGGGGACAAATCTGATACCGCGACTTTTAGGGATCAGAAGACTACAGTTCCAAGACAGACTTATCTTCCGGGGGGCCCGAGGCAGACCTCGAGTTTTTCCTCCGGGTCTACTTGCGCTTTTTGCAAGAAACCTGGACATTTGATGTCCCAATGTTACGTCCTGAAAGGGAAAAATCAGGAGCGGAGTCAGACTAGTACAACTCCGAATGCATTGGCAAATGTGAGAAATCGTCTTTGGAGGACAGTGCCTTGTGAAGGTTCCCATGCCAAAGTTACGGCATCACAGAACGACCTTGTTCAAGAGGGTTACAAACCTTTTATTTCAGAGGGGTTTGTGTCACTGGATGGAGACTTGACTAACCAGAGACGTGTTAGGGTATTGAGGGACACAGGAGCACATCAATATTTGATGCTTGAAGGCATTTTGCCATTGTCAGAGAAGACGGCAACTGGTGTTAGTGTTCTTTTACAGAGGGTTGGTGGCTATGTTAAAGCTCCACTTCATGTCATCCATTTGAAGTCTGATTTGGTGTCAGGACCGGTCACCGTAGGTTTATAAGCCACTCTTCCTGTAAAGGGAATCTCTTTTATTATCGGGAATGATTTGGCCGGTGGTCGAGTTTCTGGTAATCCAATGTTGGTTGAAAAGCCCAGTATGGAAAATAACACCACACAGTTAGAGCAGGAGATTCCGGGTATCTTTCCATCCTGTGCAGTGATTCGTGCTATGGGTAGGAAGCGCTCTGAAGAGAAGGAGAAGGAAAGCGAGGTGGATTTGGGTTCCTTAGAGGTATTCGGAGGAAAATGCTGAAAGAGGTAATAGGAAAGGGAGTGACATCAAGGAACTTAAGGAAAAGGTGGCATCTGGAACCAAAGAGGAAATGGAGTGTCAGTCAGAGACATCTGGGAACGAGATTGAGCAAACAGTGCTGGTCCGAAAGAGACGTGTGGAAGAACAACACGGAGATTCGGAGATCCGGAGTTTAATTGGTAAAGCCGTTACAGAGGAAGAGGCTATGAAGATACCTGTTGGTTACTTCATGAAAGGGGAAATACTCATGAGAAAATGGAGACCACCGGAGGTGCCAGCAAACGATGAGTGGAAAGTTCAATACCAAATTGTGGTGCCACCGCCGTACCGGAAGGAGATATTGAGTGTGGCGCATGAGACACCTTTGGCCGGGCACCTTGGAATGAACAAGACCTGTGACAGAATATTGGTACATTTTTTCTGGCCAGGATTGCGACGTGATGTGGCGAAGTTCTGCAAATCTTGCCATTCTTGCCAGCTGGTGGGAAAACCTAATCAGAAAGTTCCAATCGCACCTTTAAAACCCATTCCAGCTTTTGAAGAGCCATTAAGCCGTGTCATTATTGACTGTGTGGGCCCTTTACCTAAAACTAAGGCTGGACATCAGTATTTGTTGACCATCATGTGCGCTTCCACAAGGTTCCCAGAGGCAGTGCCTCTTAGAAAAATTACTGCGGCAGTTATTGCGAAGGCCTTGATTAAATTTTTCACTTTGATTGGCCTACCTAAGGTCATCCAGTCTTATCAGGGTTCCAATTTCATGTCAACGCTTTTTCAGCAAGTGGTACACCTGTTGGGAGTGGAACAAGTAAGATCAAGTGCTTACCATCCTGAGAGCCAAGGGGCCTTGGAAAGGTTTCACCAGACATTGAAGAATATGATTAGAACGTACTGTTTTGAATGTGACAAGGATTGGGATGAAGGAATACCCTTATTGTTGTTTGCTACGAGGGAATCTGTTCAGGAGTCATTGGGATTCAGTCCTTTTGAACTTGTGTTTTGGACACTCAGTGCGAGGACCGTTGAAATTGGTGAAAGAACAGTGGCTACAGGAGGAGTCACAGTCAACAGTGGTGGAGTATGTGGCAACGGTTAGGCACAGATTGGCAAAGGCTTGTGAAGTTGCGAGAAGAAACTTGAAAGTGACCCAGGATAAAATGAAAGTGAGACATGACAAGAAATCTCAGATAAGAAATTTCAGTCCTGAGGACCGAGTGTTAGTGTTGCTTCCTGTTCCAGGTCAGCCACTACAGGCTAGATATTTCGGTCCCTAATGCAAACGAAAGGAGGGTGAATGAAACAGTTTACGTGGTGCCAACTCCCGACCGATGGAAAAAGCGGCAGCTGTGTCATGTCAACCGACTGAAGAAATATTATGAGAGGAAGCCTGTGGGGAAAATCGTTCCTGTCTCACCTGTCTCACCTGCAGTCGGGGTGCAAGAGAATCCAGAGGTTGAGGCCGGTGTGAAGTTTGATAACTTTGATGACCAGGCTTGTCCCAGATTGACGAACACAGAAGTGTTGAGTCATTTAGATGAGAAATTAGGTCATTTGACAAGGGAACAACAAGGACAACTATCCAGCTTAATTTTTGAATTTGCACATTGGTTCACAGATGTACCTGGTCGTACTGACTTGGTATATCATGATATTGAGGTGAGGGAAGCCATTCCTGTGAAACAACACCCCTATCGGATGAACCCTGTGATGATGGAGCATCTTCGGAAGGACGTTCAGTATATGTTGGAGAATGACATCATCGAACCAAGCAGCAGTGAATGGAGCTCACCATGTGTGTTGGTTCCAAAACCCGATGGCAGTTTTCGCTGTTGTACGGATTTAAAACGGGTTAATGCAGTGACCAAGACCGACTCATATCCCATCCCGAGGATTGATGACTGTATTGGTAGAATAGGCCCAGCTAAATTTGTAACTAAGTTTGACTTGCTGAAAGGGTATTGGCAGATTCCTCTTACTGATAGAGCCAAGGAAATCTCGGCGTTAGTCACACCAAATGGGTTGTATCAGTACAAGGTTCTTCCCTTTGGATTGAAAAACGGGCCTGCTACATTTCAACGGCTGATTAATAAGCTTATTGCAGACCTTGAGGGGGTGGAGGCTTATCTGGATGATGTCATCATCCACACCATGACCATGGAAGATCATATTAAACAAATCCATGCATTTTTCAAGAAAGTGACCGAGGCAGGGTTGACCATCAACTTATCTAAGAGTGAGTTTGTAAAGGCACAGGTGGTGTTCCTAGGCCATGTAGTAGGTCAGGGTCAGGTGCAACCGGTGACAGCCAAGATAGAAGCCATTGATGGCTTCCAAGTTCCAAAAGGGAAGAAGGAGCTTATGAGATTCTTGGGTATGGCTGGTTGGTACCGGCGGTTCTGCAGGAATTTTTCTGATGTGGTAGCCCCTTTAACGAATTTGCTGAGGAAAGAGACCAAGTTTGTTTGGGATGACAAAGGTCAAGCTGCCTTTGCCCACGTCAAAGCAATATTAATGAGCTCTCCTGTCCTAGCAGCCCCGGACTTTCAAGCACCTTTCAAGTTGGCCATTGATGCAAGTGATGTAGGGGCACCGGTCTGCTACTACTCCAGAAAATTTAACAAACCTCAGGCAAATTAAGCCACAGTGGAGAAAGAGACCCTTGCTCTCCTGCTAGCGCTTCAGCATTTTGAGGTGTATCTGGGAACTACTACCTTTTCTATAAAAGTCTTCACTGATCACAACCCCTTAACCTTCATTCAAAACATGAAAAATAAAAATCAGAGGTTGATGAGATGGAGTTTGGCTTTGCAGGAGTTCAACTTGGAAATTGAGCATGTAAAGGGCAGGGACAATGTCGTTGCTGATGCTTTGTTCAGAGTGAATTAACTTTGGAAATTTCTGTAGGTTGTTTGGAAGTTTTGTTGCTTTATTTTTGGGAAATATGAATTATTGTTGCTCACGTGAATTGATGATTTGAGGTGTGAGTTTTACTTTTGTTTGTTAAAAGAGTTTTTGCCGGCAAAGAAAGTTTTCACTATGTTCAAACTTTCTTTCTTGAGGGTGGGAAGTTGGGGGGGAAGAAAACCACCACAACGGAAGTGATTTGTCACTTCCGTTGTGGTGGTTTTCATCCACTGTAAACATTTATGAATCCATGTATTATTATTGTTGTCATTTAAAGGGAATATATATATTTCTATTTTCAAAAGTTAAAAGTTAATGTTTTAAATGAAACAGGAACCGGACGGCGACGAAGAGGAAGAGGAGAAAAAGAGGGCGGAGCGAGTGAGTCAGACAAGAAGGAGCCGAGCTACTTGTGGTCTGGAGCGAACGTTGGCGAACAACAGTCACCAGCGAACTTTTGGGTTTCCCAGGAAAGGGATTCCTGCGACAGAGTGGTTATCGCTGTGACAGATTAACCCTATCGGACCCGCTGTCGACTTTAGTCGCCACGGCCATACTCAACCTTCTGACATGAATTTCACCATTCATATAACTGCATGACACAGCTGGAAGTGGCTGGTCCTCACGAGCAGCGCTCGCTTTAGTGGAACGGGTCCGATAGGGTTAACCTGCGTGTCAGGTTTTGCGATCGATTCAGGAGAGAATCATCATCGTGCCATTGCGCCATGAGACCGGGCCGTC
>NC_136268.1:40703454-40705954 GCF_964187855.1 Myxine glutinosa
TCTAGGCATGGTGATGCCGCACACTTCAACAACAAAGAGCAAACGAAACTAAATGTCTGAGGTTTAAATAAGACAGGTTCCTCCAAGATCCTCTCGAATGATGTTCTAATCATTTGCACCTGAGCTGGTGCACCTGATTTTAATTTTAGGTATTTGAAGTAGTGATAAATGTAGGGGTGTACTTACTTTTTCCACATGCGAAATTTGCGTTTATGTTTATTTAAATTATAGAATGGACTACAAACTGAAAATGTTTCATGATATGTGTTATATTATATCACCTTTATCGATCAATATTGTTGAAATGAAGATCAAATAGCTGCATGGTGAAATATGTTGAAAAAGACAAAACTTTACATGGAGTGTACTTACTTTTTTACGTGACTGTATATACATACATATATATACATACATACATACATTTATATATATATATATATATGCATATACATTCATATACATATACATACATACATATACATACATACATATACATACATACATACATATATATACATACATACATACATACATACATATATACATATACATACATACATATACATACATACATATACATACATATATACATATACATACATATATACATATACATACATATATACATACATATATACATATATATATATATATATATATATATATATATATAAATAATATATATATATATATACACAGTTGGGTGGTCCAAAAATTTGAAGATTGGATTTTCATTTCTCCACAAGCCTGCCCCTATTCCTATTGAAGAAAGTAGTTTGTGGGGGAAACTTGAGCTTGATTGGACAATATTTAGAGGTTGCTCAAAATGTTGACAAATTTTAATGATTAATAAGATACACAATTTTTAGCATCATACATCAATTCATAGATAATTATCTATTTACAATTACTCAAATTATTTATTACAAGCCGAAACCCGTGGAACATCCACGGAAGGGAGGATGTGGTGTATGGATAGAGTGTACCATTATGGATGGCATAGGGGATTTGCTTGTCCGAGTAAGAGTTAGGAAGAAAGATGAGAATGAAGAGTGCGTATATGAACAAGGATCGCCGACACCGGCACAAATGCATGCTCTGGATTGTCCACTCAGTGGACGGCTTGCTTTCGCCTTCGCCTGTCCAATCAGCGGACGGCTTGCTTCGCCTTCGCCCAGCAGACGCCAATACGATGGCGTCGTAAGATGGCGTCGTATCGGTAGTTCATCGGATGCTTTTGGGCCCCAATGTCGGCTAATTCAGATTTTTCGAGTGTGGCTGTACGTGGTAAACAAAGAGCGCGGATCGTAGATCGTAAATCCATTAGTGCCGTGGGCATCGGGTCACTGTGTGCAGCATAAAAGGGATAACAAAGTCGAGTCCTTACGGTATTATTATATATATTGTCATTGTTGTTGTTTGTTTGTAAACTAATAAATAATTATGTACAATGTATCATTGTACAATGCACATGTATGTTCAATTATTCATTGTTCATTGTTCAATGTTCATTCATATAGTCAAATTAAGACTAAAAACAAAATAGTCGATTAAACATTCATGTATTAATTTGACAATAAATCATTTATCGGAAAAAATAAATCATCCATCAGAAAATATAAAATATCTGTCAGAGACGATAAAACAAATCTATCTGAACAATTAAAACAAAGTAAACATCAGAATACACATAATTTGAATGATTTTACGTAACATTGTTTTCAGAAACTTGTGTTTCAAAACATTGCCGACTTCTTTGAGCACGACGAATTCCACTGTGTGACAGAGAAATGTCTTCAATGGTATGACCAAGAGATTGTGCAAAAGCACTGGCCACAAACATAGCACGCCGATCTGAGAGATTTACTCTGTCCAGAGTTGCCACTATTGCTGGAGTGATCACCTTGATGGGAGCCTTTTTCGCATGTTTGGCAGAAGATGGACTTTGGAGTTTGAATTCATTGTCCCCTGAATCGGAGCTTTCGATCTCAGACTCATCATCATCATCAACCACAGCCGATGTTGATGGAACAGATTGCATTGCTGTTAGAGTCTCTGCAGCATGTTTCTTCTTTCTTTTATCTTCATTCTCAAACTTGATACGCTTTCTGTTCTCCTTCACTGCCAGAGTGTTGTCCACAGATCCCATACGTGAACTTGAGGGATCCTCACGCTGCATGATAAAGAATACTTTGTCTTCTTCATTCGTCATTTTCTCAAGCGCATCATTTGGTGAGATATCGAAGAGGGATTGAAGATCATCTTTGAACATCTGCTCCTTCACTCTATAGTTTTCGAATGTCTTGGTTCTATTTTTCTTTACCAGTTTGTCGGCATCATACAACTCCAAAAGTTGGCGCTCACAGGAATCTACTCTCTGCACCGGAATTCATGCTTTCTCCCAGTATGCACACACAGCTTGTACACTAAGTTTGGCACTTTCACGAACTGTATGGTGTTCTTGTATGTGATGGTACACCATTTTCTGCAATGTGTGTCC
>NC_136268.1:40710954-40713454 GCF_964187855.1 Myxine glutinosa
ATCATCAAACATTTACATTTTGTCGTCCATTGTATAATTTAAATAAAAGTAAATGCAAATTTCGCATGTGGAAAAAGTTAGTACACCCATACATTTATCACAACTTCAAATACCTAAAATTAGAATCAGGTGCACCAGCTCAGGTGCAAATGATTAGAACATCGTCAGAGAGGATCTTGGAGGAACCTGTCTTATTTAAACCTCAGACATTTCGTTTGGTTTGCTCTTTGTTGTTGAATTGTGCGGCGTCACCATGCCGAGATCAAAAGAGCTCTCTGAGGCCTTCAGAAAGAGGATTATAGATGCCTACCAGTCTGGGAAGGGATTTAAAAAGATCTCCAAACAATTTGAAATCAATCATTCGACTGTCCGGAAGATCATCGACAAGTGGATCATCCACAACAACTACCAACTTGTTCAGGCCAGGCCGCCCCAGCAAGTTAAGCCCGAGAGGAGACCGCAAGATGCTGAAAGAAGTCTCGAAGAACCCCAGAAAGTCATCACGGGACCTACAGGTAGCAAAGACCAGCACGAGTCTACCATTAGAAAGAGGCTGCACAAATTTGATCTAAATGGGAGGTGTGCCAGGAGGAAACCTTTGCTGTCCAGAAAGAACATCAGGGTAAGACTAAAGTTTGCCAATGAACCCCTAGGCAATGACCAGCACTTCTGGAACAATGTGCTCTGGACAGATGAGTCAAAGGTAGAGCTATTTGGCCACAGTACCAGAAGACATGTTTGGCGAAAACCAAAGACAGCATTTCACCACAAGAACCTCATATAAACTGTAAAGCATGGTGGTGGAAATATTATGGTTTGGGGCAGCTTTGCTGCACCAGGGCCTGGGCAGCTCACCATCATAGAATGCACTATGAAATCCTCATTGTACCAGAGGGTGCTTGAGGATAATGTGAGGCCATCTGTCAGAAAGTTGAAGTTCAACCGACGGTGGACCTTGCAACATGACAATGACCCTAAACATACCAGTAAATCCACCAAGGAATGGCTGAAAAGAAAGAAATGGAGGGTTCTGGAATGGCCAAGTCAAAGCCCGGATCTAAATCCCATCGAGATGTTGTGGGGGGGATTTAAAACGAGCTGTGCTTGCAAGAAACCCCTCAAATATCGCACAGCTGAAAGAATTCTGCATGGAGGAATGGGCAAAAATTTCTCCCAGTCGATGTCAGAGACTGGTAGACAGTTATAAGAAACGCCTACTTGGGGTTGTTTCTGCCAAAGGGGGCAATACCACCTATTAGAGCCAAGGGTGTACTTACTTTTTCTACATGCGAAATTTGCATTTATGTTTATTTAAATTATACAATGGACTACAAAATGTAAATGTTTCATGATATTTGTTATATTATATCACCTTTATCTATCAATATGAAGATCAAATAGCTGTATGTTGAAATATGTTGAAAAGTCAAAACTTTACATGGGGTGTACTTACTTTTTCACGTGACTGTATATATCTACACATCTGGGCAGTGTCTGTGTTGTCACTTGACGACTCTCTCAAACTTTTGTTTCCGTGGTTGTGAAGTGTTTTTAATAATGTGGTGGTGGTTTTGAATCAGGTGGTGGTGAGGTATTTTGAATTACGTGGTGGTGAGGTGTTTTGAATTACGTGGTGGTGAGTTGTTTTAAATTATTTGGTGGTGAGCTGTTTTGAATTATGTGCTGGTGAGGTGTTTTGAATTATGTGGTGGTGAGGTGTTTTGAATGACATGATGGTAAGGTGTTTTGAATTACGTGGTGGTGAAGTGTTTTGAATTATGTGGTGGTGAGTTCTTTTAAATTATGTGGTGGTGAGGTGTTTTGAATTATGTGGTGGTGAGGTGTTTTGGATTATGTGTTGGTGAGGTGTTTTGGATTATGTGTTGGTGAGGTGTTTTGGATTATGTGTTGGTGAGGTGTTTTGAATTTGGTGGGGGTGAAGTGTTTTAAATTACTTGGTGATGAGGTGTTTTAAATTACTTGGTGGTGAGGTGTTTTAAATTACTTGGTGGTGAGGTGTTTTAAATTACTTGGTGGTGAGGTGTTTTAAATTACTTGGTGGAGAGGTGTTTTCAATTATGTGGTGGTGAGGTGTAATCATCTGAAATTTCCAGTCTGCACCTGCCTATGTATGTGCTGAGTGGTTCTTTCTTGAAAAAAAAAAACATTCAACCTAAATCTTCAACCTAAACTGCCTATAAAAATAAAATATCACAAACACAATAAATAAATTTGTGCAAAATAATTGTTTGTATTATGATTGTTGAAAATCATGACAACACAGCAACTCAGGTACAGTCATTATCCTCAGCTAAAATAAGCCCGCTCCTCAGTAACGACGCGTGGTGAGGCGAGCGCAGCGAGCCGAGCCAAGCTAGTATATATATATATATATATATATATATATATATATATATATATATAAAATCGTTAGATTAAATAAGACGCGGACGTAGCTTCAGGACGTCGATCTTTAATTGTCGACAAGCTTTCGACCAAC
>NC_136268.1:40715954-40730954 GCF_964187855.1 Myxine glutinosa
GCTCCAGCCGGTGACGTCACCGGCGGGGATTCCCGGCGCGAGAGTGGCTGGTCACGTGACCGCTAAAGCGTGCCGCGCTTTGCGGGTATATTCAGCTACACCTGTTGATCACGTGACCACCGATTCACCGAAGCACGCCACGCTTGAGAGGCGTGGCTTTCGGTTTCTGGTTGTGCTTTATAATGCAGCCCGATAAATGGGCTTTTCAGTGTTCCCGAGTTGGTTTTGAGAATAAATATCTTCTCGGACGAGTTTGTGTCTTGCCCGTCATTTCGTCCGTATCAAGCAAGAGCCCCGGCTCTTCAATACTACAACTTGCGTGATGAAGATGATGATGAATTAGCTGTGCAGTACTGATGACGATGAAGGTGATGACGCTGGCGTTTTCCATACGCACGACTCTTTGTCTACCCTTCTACTGTACACTATGTACAGTATTTTATTTCTTGTAATATGTTTTAAATACTGTATTTTTCTTATTTCTTTACGTTTTTTAATTTTTTAGGCTAGAAAATGCTTATTTTACCACAAAAATATTTAAAATAATAGTATATAAAAATACATTTATACCGCAAAATCCCGCGATATAGCGAAAAATCCGCGATATAATTTTACATATACTAGCGAGAAAAAACCGCGATGTACCGAATCCGCGAAAAGTGAACCGCGATATAGCGAGGGATGACTGTATATATATATATATATATATATATATATATATATATATATATATATATATACATATATATACAGTATATATATATATATATATACAGGGGGCTGCAATAGTAGGTATACAGTAAGGATTATACCAGTATTACCAGTATTATAATAGTGGTGCTAGGATTCATTTAATACTAGAATTCATTTAATTCATTAAAATCATTATTACCATTTTAATAATGGTAATAATGACATTATTAATAATGAATAATTATTCATTACCATTATTACCATGTGTCAAGTAGCACACTGTGCGTGCGCTACTTGACAAAGAATTTCCCAACAGGTGGATTGGACGTCGGGGAGCCGTTGACTGGCCACCACGTTCGCCGGATCTCACCCCTATGGACTTCTTTTTCTGGGGATGTGTAAAAGACAGGGTTTTCGCACGCAAGCCACGTTCTGTTGATGCCATGATTCAGTTCATACGGGAGGCTTGCCAGGAAATTGATGCTGATAAAGACCTTTGTGCCAGAGTGTGCATGGGTGTCCACACTCGACTAGTGGAGTGTGTGAATGCCGGGGGCAAACAGTTTGAACATTTGAGGGATTAATATGTTTATTATTGATATGTTTATTATTGATATGTTATTATTGATATGCTTGTATAATCAATAAAATACGTTTTGTGCGCACGTTTTGTTTTTCATTGCTGTATACCTACTTTTGCAGCCCCCTGTATATATATATATATATATATTATATAATATATATATATATATATATATATATATATATATATATATATATATATATATATATATATATATATATATATATATATATATATATATTTCTATACAGACTTGGCATTTAATATGGAATATTTTTTTTGTGGGGGTGAACTTACTTTTCAAGATGTCTTAGAACCAAAAGTTCATTGGAATTATGTTGAAATTATTCTAGATTTTGTTAATGTGACCTTTAAAAGAAACAAAAACCACATTTGACATTTCGAAACAAAAAAATTGATCCTTGAAAGTGATGCAAACTGATATCGAACTCAATTCATGGACAGTACTGTGTTAAACTTCTGTACGTTTTCCAGAAGTATCTCTTTATTTTGCACATTACCCAAAAAAATTTAAAACAAAAACAAAAGTTAAATTACGACTGGGATTACGGATAGTAAAGTTACAGTTCAGTACTTCGTGTAACCCCCACGAGCATTCAGGAGAGCACGTACACGTTGAGGCATGCTGTTCACGAGATTTGCCAAGGTTTGGACAGGAATCGCTTGCCATGCAGTGACAATAGCCTGCTGCAAATCAGGCACAGAGGTCGGCTGCTGGTCCAAGTGGTCGATTTGACATGTTAATTCTGCCCACAAGTTCTCTATCGGATTCATATCCGGGGACATGGCAAGCCACTCCATATGCTCTACACCACGGTCAGCAAGAAAGTGTTGGCTCATGCGAGCACGATGACGCCATGCATTGTCATCTTGGAAGACAAAGTTTCCTCGAAAGGCTGCACGAGCAAATGGAAGCAATGTTTCTTCCAGAATGGCCCTGTACTTGAACTGGTACAGGTTTCCATTCAGAACAACCAGGTCAGTTTTTCCCCCTGCATGAAAAGCAGCCCAAACGGTCACCTCACCACCTCAGGCTTGGACTCTTGGCACTATACAATCTTTGTTGTAGGCTTCATGCACTGTCTGCGCACTCGGACGCAGCCATCTTGACGATAGACCAGAAATCTAGACTCGTCACTGAAGGTCACGTGATTCCAGTGTCCTGGCTGCCATTGACGGTGCTCTCTGGCCCACTGCAATCGGCGCTGCCGGTGTTGTCTGGTCAGGCGTGGCTTTCTCAGGGGACGCCTGGCACGATCGCCTGCTTGAACCAGTCGTTGGTTGACTAGCCTTCTGGATACAGGCACATTTGTCAGTTGCTGCCACTCAGCCCTAAGCCGATTAGCTGACTTGGTACGGCCATTGCAGACTAACCGGTGCAGCTGGCGATCATCCCTCCTTGTGGTTCTGCAGGGACGTCCTGGCCTCGGTATTGGAGTAGGGACACCCCTCTGAGCATTTCGTTTCAGGATCTTTGACGGCTGACCTTGAGTGATGCCATACTGCCGAGCAATAGCACGCTGTTTCATGCCGTAATTTCGTAAAGCCACCACTCCATGACAAACAGCATTGTCGAGTTGACGGACCATCTCCAGAGGAAGCGGAAATAACTTTTGGAGACGTGCAGCAGTTGTTTTCCACAAATACAGAATGCAACAACCCTTGTATACCCGACTGTGAAGCGAATCGTCAAATGCACCTGTCCGTACATTTTGCCACGCCACCTGTGATATAATCCTGTTGTTGACTTCTTGCTGCGACAGACAATCAGTGACATGGTTCTTTTAACAAATAAATCACCAAAGTGTGAAAGAAACTCACCAGATTGATATACTGAGTTAAGAAAGTAAACCCAAGTCAAGAAAAAAAAAAAATTCCATATTAAATGCCAAGTCTGTATATATATATATATATATATATATATATATATATATATATATATATATATATAACTGTAAGAAATAGTAGAAACCACAGTACAAGCAGGGCGTCTCATTTGCATTGAATAAATAATCGTTAGATTAAATAAGACGCGGACGTAGCTTCAGGACGTCGATCTTTAATTGTCGACAAGCTTTCGACCAACAAATGTCTTCTTCTGAGTCGGCCCCAAGTTGGGGCCGAGTTCCGTTGAACTTGGGGCCGACTCAGAAGAAGACCTTTGTTGGTCGAAAGCTTGTCGACAATTAAAGATCGACGTCCTGAAGCTACGTCCGCGTCTTATTTAATCTAACGATTATATATATATATATATTGTTATGGTTTTTAGAACCTTCACTAGTAAATTTTAGTAAATGTATCCCTTATAAATGTTTCCCCTGTAAATATCCCCCTCAATTGGCTGGTTAAAGATTGCACCCTAGTTAGTCCATGAACAACATGTAGCGAACCATAGGCCCTCTTCGTAGTTATTTCATTGTTATGTGTTTCAGTTAAGGACCTGTTCCCAATAGATGAATCTGCGTTGCATTAATCAAATAAGATAGGCCCCATTCCGTCCATTTTGCCCTCCCTCTCCAAATTGTGGTACTTCGTTGCCAGCAGCGTTCGCCGCCATTACGCACGTGGTCAAGCCGGAGAAGAAGGGGGGCGGAGCGCCGAGACCGAGGCGTGGCCCTTTCGGCAGGCGTGGTTTCGGAGGAGCGCGTAGTAATCTTGGCTCGCGTTATAAAAGAGCGCGCGAAGAGCCCTTGGACGGACTTCTTTCGACAGGCTCCTCTTGGAAGAACTGCGCGGGGGACGTCTCTGGCACAAGAACCATACGGCAGCGCTCTTGAACAGGGCTCGCGTGCACCCAGCAGTGGCGAAAGAACTCTACGGCGGCGCTCATTGCGAAGGCGTTATAAGAGAACCTTGGAGAGGGTTCGTTTGGCAAAGCCATTCATTTATTACGTACGGTGCATCCCAGTCCCCCCGCTATACGTAAGGTCCGCTCGCGGTTGAACGATACGCGCGAAGCTGCCTGCTGGGTTTTCGCCCGCAGGACCAGAGCCTGGACCCCATCGCCTGGACCTTCCACCCTACAAGCTACAATCCCCGTGTGAGTGTGTATGTTTGCCTGGGGTCGTAATATGACTGTTTTAAGGCTTGCCCTGTGTCTTCTTTTTCTTCTGTATATTACTTTCGTTTTCTCTTCCTTTGGTTTTCTGTACATAATTAATAAATGTCTGTTATTTCTTACCTTTGGTTTCTTCTTTCTCCTCCGATCGCTTTAGTCCCTTCTTTCGATGGAGTACCTGTGGCACGATTTGGCCAACGCTCGGAATCGGGTTTATTCCCTTGATAACGGCTCGAACCGCGGATTGCTAAACCGCTCGGCAAATAGCATCTTGTCCGTGGTTCGAGCGGGTACTTGTCTCCCTGCTTTGCGGAGGGATTGGTGAAGGTATTCGGGAGAACACCTTGACCAATAACCCTGATCAATCCCATCCCGCAAAAGAGCGTTACAAGTACCAGGACCGGTCTGACGGCCAGCTTAATATGACCAGGGGATTAACCCCCCCCCCCCCTTGCTAACAGGAGTGCCGTCCCCCGGATCCATAACAATTGGTGTCAGGAGTGGGATTTGGACCCAAACCAAATTTTTAAAACATCTGAAAATTTGGTCAAAAATTTGGAGCGGCCGAAATTTTATTTAACATCCTAAATTAAAGTCGTGCCATGGATGATCAAGGTGATCGGGTGCCGGTAGGGGAGAATGAGGGGTTAGAGGCAACCCTGGACCCCAGGGAGGAATTGGGAGAGAGGGAGGAGAAGAGCAATGAGGGTGCGGTAGCGGGGGTTGCAGGCGCACAAGATGGCGGCACCTCGCACGAGGTTAGAGCAGCACAAAATGGCGGCGCCGCGGAGGCCGAGCCCCCGGTGGCAGCTGGGGCCGCTGTGCCAATCGGGTTTGACTTCAAATTATCCCTGACCCAACTGGATGCAAAAATGGAGAAATTGGGAGGCCAAATTGGAGCAATGGGAGGCCAAATTGGAGCAATGGGAGGCCAAATTTGAGCAATGGGAGGCCAAATTGGAGCAATGGGAGGCCAAATTGGAGCAATGAGGGATGAAGCAAGGGGTACCAGTGACCAAATTGGGAAGTTAGACAGCAAATTGGAGCGAATAGGTAAATTTGGGGACAGAATGGGTGAGAGCATACAAAGATGTGGGGAGAGCATGGATCGCATGTTGAGCGGTTGAGCGGGAAGGGCTGTTTGAGAAGCGCGGGGTAAGCAAGGGTGAGCAAAGCACAGCCGGGTGGACCGGGATAGAAATCGCGACACGGGGTGTGAAAAACCCGACGGCCGTCGAATTGGACAGGGCAAATTCAGGTGCAGCGACGGAAAAAGAATTAATTCAGAATGAAATGGTTATAGTTGGAATTGAAATTGAAGAGACGGCAGCGATAGGAATGGAATCGGAGAAGTGATGGATAATGTGCAAAGTCCGTGCTCGCATCATGATGCCGTGCTTAATCCTTATAAAGATTTGCAGGTGGTGTTGGAGCGAAGAAGAAGAAGCGCCCAGGTGAGTCATGCTGTATATTGTGCGGAGAGATTTTGCAGGAGGATGTTTGGCGCAAAAAGAATTTTCGCGCGCTTGGGATCGAGAAAGCACCCGGGCGTTGGTGGAGGGTCCCTTGTGAGTGGTGTGAGTGGAATTGGCGCGCTTGTGAGGAAAAAGTGTGCATCGGAGGATGAGTGTGTTACAAAGTGTGGGAGTAAAACCGAGTGCGAGCGAGAATGCACGTCGGAGGGTATGTGTGAAACAGAGTGTATGGAGTGTGACACGGAGAGTGAGTTGGTGGTGGTGTGGGTGCGGGAGAGCACATCGGAGCACGTGATGGGGAGTGTTACAGAGGATGTAACCGGAGAGTGTGCGCAAGAGTTGGCGGGAGCATGTGCGGTGATGATTGGGTGTGCAGAAGAGTGCACACCCATGGTGAGTGTTACGGAGGACGTAACGGGGGAAGAAAGGTGTGGAACGAAGTGTGTGAACGGCAAGAGTGCGCAAGAAGGTGCGTGAGAGGAGTGGTGTGTAACAGGGTGTGCGAATGGTGGAATGGATGCGCGAGTGTGTGGTGAGCATTATGAGTAGACCGGAGTATGGAGCGAAAGAGAACGCACGAGCGAGTACAGTGGTAGAATGTGTGGGATGTATGAGAGGCGCTGAGACGCCGGGCTTGGTGGGTGTGAAAGGGGTCGCGTATGCATGTGAGCATGTGAGTAAGGCATCGACGTTAAACGGAGCAGTGGTTAGACCGACCTTTAGCCGACGTGAGCTCCCAGTCCGTGCCGGGCTTTGGGTATTGCGGGAGCCGGCGGGGATCGGTGCAGCATCGCTTCTGATCGGAGCGTCGTGCACGATCTGGGCCGGGCCCTGCCCCTCACGGTCGAGTCCGGGCTTTGCCGGGCAAGGCGACCGGCCCGGTTCGAGGGAAGGTAGGAGGGATCGGAACGGCGCACCCCCCCCCCCCCCCCCCCCCCCGTGGTGGCGGTAGTCCACCAGGCAAGGTTGGCCCATCGCGCTTGGGAGCGAAAGGCCCCGCGCCGGGATTGTGCTTTAAACCTTGGCCCAACCAAACCTCCTCCCCTGAACCGAATGCCGGACGGACCCAACCTGCAGGCAACCAAACCACCCGCATGCATTGAGCGGCTTTGCAAAGCCGAGCTTTGATAATGCATGGACGTACCGAGAGGCTCAAGTTTAATGGACTCTGATGATGATCGTGTTTTGATTCGAAATTGGGAATAGTGAATAGGATTGGCAGTAATGATTGGCAAATTTGATGGGCAATTTGATTGGAAAATTTTGATTGGAAAAATTGGATGGGCAAAATTGATAGTGGGAGATGCCCGAGGTAGAGGGATGGTAAATCCACCATCCCTCACATCCCTCGGGCACATGAGCTATAGATTATGGGGTTATGGCAGTGTAAGCTCGCCGAGGGCGGGTTAGGATAAATGTATAGGGACCTAGAGATGACCATAGGTAACGGTAGATTTTAAGTAGCGACATGTACAGGTAGTAGGGGACGTAGGTAGATTAGATGGATGATAACGACGTGGGAGCGTAGTAGTATAAGGGGCGACTGGGAAGCGCGAGTTTCAGAAGGGGGGTACTCAGCTTAGACGATGCAGTGTGTGTGAAGGAGGTGATTGAGCAGCGTATGGTGAAAAGTGCGATTGTGAGTTGTATTGAGCGAATGGTCCTGGAGTGAAGATGGGTGCAAGAGCCACCAGGTGTGTGTGAGCACAGGTGTGTAAGTGAAGTACAGGTGAATGGAGAATGGTTGAATGGAATAGATGGTCTGGAGTGAATGGAGCATGGAGTGTATGGGGAATGGTTAGATGAAATGAATGGTATGGAATACATGGAGTATGGAATGGATGGTGTGGAGTGAGTAGTGTGGAATATGTGGAGTGGAGTGGTTGGTGCGAAAGGAGTGGATGGGGAAGATGGACCCCCTTCACGAATACCCGGGGAGGGTAGTTTAAAAGTAGGTAGAGGGTATAGGTAAATTGTGGTGGATATTGGCATCTGTGGTGCGTGTGGTAGAATGGCCTTTGGATGGGTGCATTAGTGAAGTGGAAATGGCTGGGCGTGTGGCCTGTTAGTGTGTGTAGTTGAATGGGCACTCCGCCACTGTGAGGATGTCGGCCAGGTGAGGCCGCAGGTGGGCTCTGGGAGCCAGTAGAGTTGTTCAGTGGGGCCCGAGGATCCGGAGGACGGACCCGGGTATCCCAGTGCCAGAGAGGGCACCGAGTGGGGAGACCGCCAGAGGGCCTTCCCCAGGTAGATAGGTTAGGGTAAGGAGCAGGTAAGCTCAGAGGCAACTGCAGTGGCGGAGGTGTGCAGGTGAGTAGACCTGCTAGGGGAGCCACGCGACTCAGCCCCGAAATTGTGCGAAGGCACAGGGAGTTGAATCGGGGGAGTGAGACCCCAAATTGATAAGCACCACAGACTGGTCAATGGGAGTTTGGTTCTTAGAACCACATAGTGTAAGATGGCCAATGGTTTGGCAGGGAAAAACCCCAGGTAGAGTAAAAGTGTTAGTCATTTAGAGGTATAGTTAGGATTGAATTCTATTCGCACCATCTACATCCACTCACCAGGGTGACAAGACTCCACACCATGTGATTTTTGCAAATGTTTTGGAATGGTAAGACGCATCATGACGTGGGGGTGACATTGTGCTTGGTTGTTCCATCTCTTCCTCCTCATGAGGAATTGATGAGGAATTTGAATTGATGGCAAATTTGGTTTCAGAGGGATTGTTGATGAATTTGGAATTAGGGGAGATATGGGGAAGACAGGACGTAGAAACGAATTGTAAATTGTTGTGTAAATATGGGGTAAGGGGCAAGGGTAGATTAGGTGACAGGGGGGGTGACTTACGATAGGGACGAGCTTTCTCCGCTCGCTCCCATGCGCACCTCACCTCTGCATTGCCTTGTATTGATGTGTACCCTTGCGCCCTTGCACCCCACTGACTCTGCTTTGTCCTCCTTCCCCACCTATGGACCGTGCTCTCTGGGCACTGAGGGGAAAGCGTGCAGGACCCGCATTTGTGTGCCCAAGCCGCCGCTGCACAGCCTGCCTGGATCGATACACCACCTTATGGACCGCACGACTTGCGGCCTAGCACCACCATATGGACCACACGTTTCTGTGGCTAAGCACCACACACTGATGGACCCCACGTGTTGGGGCCTGGCCCCTCTGCTGGGACGGGCCATGATGACCAGAGAAGAGTTGGCTTGCAGACCACGGTGAGGTGGCCCCTTTTGCCCTACAGGTGGACCACCCATAGTTGGCCCCTGTCGGCCCCAAATAAAAATGGACGCGTTTTGTGCCTTTTTATTATTGCAAATAAGCAGCAAGCCAAAAGAACAAGAAGGACAACATCAGGAAGAAACATCGGACCAGCATAGCAGAGGGAGCAGTAACAACAAGAACAAAACGGTCAACAGTTTGTGTTGTTTTTTTATTTGAAATATGTGCAATGAGCACTGGATGGTGCTTTGTGTGGTTTTCTGGTGCTGATTGGTGCTGATTTGTGCTTTTGGTGCTTTGTAATGCTCTTGTGCTCGGGGGTGCACTGCAATATCAATTGTGCATCCCCGGGCACTTGAGTATGGTGTATCGGTGCAATGCAGTGCATGCTCTTCCTCTTTTTCAGGAACATCCTTTTGTCTCCCAAAATGACAGGTCCTGGGTTGCAGTGTAAATACAAATTAGTGTTTTGTAAATAATGCTCCCCACCGTATATGTGTAGTTTGAAAACCATTCCGTGATTCGGTTATCCTGTGGGGGTGAGTCTGTTCGGTAGGATGCAACTTAGCAGGCGGGACATACGTAGTTGTTTTAAAACTGTCGCACTCAAGGGTAAGGTTAATAGTAGAGGGCTATTCCACCTGTGTCACATTAAGTAAAGTTAGTTCGGGTCGAGACGACCCTAGAGGAAAAGCGGGTGCTGCGTTACGGTTTTTAGAACCTTCACTAGTAAATTTTAGTAAATGTATCCCTTATAAATGTTTCCCCTGTAAATATCCCCCTCAATTGGCTGGTTAAAGATCGCACCCTAGTTAGTCCATGAACAACACGTAGCGAACCATAGGCCCTCTTCGTAGTTATTTCATTATTATGCGTTTCAGTTAAGGACCTGTTCCCAATAGTTGAATCTGCGTTGCATTAATCAAATAAGATAGGCCCCATTCCGTCCATTTTGCTCTCCCTCTCCAAATTGTGGTACTTCATTGCCAGCAGCGTTCGCCGCCATTACGCACGTGGTCAAGCCGGAGAAGAAGGGGGGCGGAGCGCCGAGACCGAGGCATGGCCCTTTCGGCGAGCCAACCAGGGCTGAGATGAGCTCGGTGGCGGGCGTGGTTTCGGAGGAGCGCGTAGTGATCTTGGCTCGCGTTATAAAAGAGCGCGCGAAGAGCCTTTGGACGGACTTCTTTCGACAGGCTCCTCTTGGAAGAACTGCACGGCGGACGTCTCTGGCACAAGAACCATACGGTGGCGCTCTTGAACAGGACTCGCGTGCACCCGGCAGTGGCGAAAGAACTCTACGGCGGTGCTCATGGCAAAGGCGTTATAAGAGAACCTTGGAGAGGGTGCATTTGGCAAAGCCATTCATTTATTACGTACGGAGCATCCCAGTCCCCCCGCTATACGTAAGGTCCGCTCGCAGTTGAACAATACGCACAAAGCTGCCTGCCGGGTTTTCGCCCGTGGGACCGGAGCCTGGACCCCATCGCCTGGACCTTCCACCCTACCAACTACAATCCCCGTGTGAGTGTGTAAGTTTGCCTGGGGTCGTAATATAAGACTGTTTTAAGGCTTGCCCTGTGTCTTCTTTTTCTTCTGTATATTACTTTCGTTTTCTCTTCTTTTGGTTTTCTGTACATAATTAATAAATGTCTGTTATTTCTTACCTTTGGTTTTGTCTTTCTCATCCGATCGCTTTAGTCCCTTCTTTCGATTGAGTACGTGTGGCACGATTTGACCAACGCTCGGAATCGGGTTTAGTCCCTTGATAACGGCTCAAACCGCAGATTGCTAAACCGCTCAGCAAATACCATCTTGTCCGTGGTTCGAGCGGTACTTATCTCCCTGTTTTGCGGAGGGATTGGTGAAGGTATTCGGGAGAACACCTTGACCAATAACCCTGATCAATCCCATCCCGCAAAAGAGCATTACAAGTACCAGGACCGGTCGGACGGCCAGCTTAAGAGGACAAGGGGATTAACCCCCCCTTGCTAACGGGAGTGCCGTCCCCCGGATCCATAACTATATATATATATATATATTGTTACTGTTTTCGCGTGACCCTCCTGCCCTTCCCAAGGGGATATTAAGCCCCTTGTTCTTTTTGGGTCGTCGCAACCGAGAGACTTGAATCGCCACTCCCGAGCAAACGCAGGGTAGCGTTCCGGGACGATGTTCGCACGTACCTAAGTACATGCACCGCCGCAGAAGCGGGGATTCAAGCCTCGCACGAACCACGCGTAATTTGAGTACATCCGAGCAGATGGCGTACCACGTGGTCCGTGCAGTTTTCTGGTATTGGAACCCGATTCGAGGGGTTTTATTCGTACCACGCTTAGTCGATGATGGAAAACACAAAAGCGGTAGAATCAAAGGAAGAACACAGGTTTAATTATTATGATGTACAAGTCGAAGGGACACAGAGCAGAACTTAAGCAGTCCTAATTAAAGCCCAGACACAGGCCCGATCACACTCACAGGGGGAAATTAAGGAAGGATGATGTTCACGCGCTGAATGCGCTGACTTGGTCGTCCAGGAACGCGTTCGCCCGGCGTGGCTCTCCCCGGTCACAGCACATCCCTCGATGAAGGCAAGCAGGTGGCGGGAGGGATCCTTGCAGCGCGTCTCTCGAACAAAGGGCAGAGCAGGCAGGCGGGAAAATGTACGCGTCTCTTGCCAGGCTTCTCACAGCGCGATTAATTAACGGCGCGCTCTCACTGGCGTAACTCAATAGAGGTTGTGCCTCAAGCTCAACCGAGCGTTCAACTTGTAAGAGCGCCTTCTAACTAGGTTCATGCGCGTCTTCTCTCTCTCTCTCTGTTTGAACTCTCTCTTTGGTTCAGCGCACCTCCCTCAGAACTCGTTCAACAAGTGCCTCTCCCTTCTCATAACTTGTTCAAGTGCCTCCCTCCTCAGAACTCGTTCAACAGAGCGCCTTTCCCCATAACTCAGGTCGGGGGCTTCGCGCAACGGGTTATATTGCCAACCCCCTTAGCTCGCTCGAATGTTCTAACCACGCCTTTTGACGCAGTGCTGAGCCAATCCCTTCGAGCCCTGATTGGTGGCTCGCTCTTCCCGTCGGCTTCTCCTCCGCCTTCCTTCAGTCTTGCCTCGACTTGTCAGGCCTGCCTCGTGTTAATTTGCACCAAAAACCACAGTATCGAGGCGGCATAAGGCAATGGAAGGGAACTAACTCTCATTATTCTGCTCAACGCAAAACTAACACAGGAAAAGGACTATGCTTACACATACTAAGAAATAACTGAACTATCGCGAGGCTACGTGTTGTAGTGTGACTAAACTATGAGGGGGAAATTAACCTTTATTGTACAAACTCAAAACCGCAACAATATATACATATTGTTATGTGTTACCTCCCCAAACTCCGGTTACGGTGCCCCTTAGAGTCTCAAGAGGGACCGCGGCAGAAAGATTTGTTATTTCGAGTGTTCTAATAAACCATGGTAAAACCACACCAATGCAATTGTAAAGAACTCTCACATACACAATAATAACACTCTTAAAGAAAGTACAATGAAAATATCACTTGCATCAAATGAACAATACCTATGATGGTACCATCATTCCCCAATGCTCTCAAAGCAATAAACTCACGATACGCCAAAAATGAGTGGAATGTAACACTCCCAAAGTCCGTGTACAAATCCCCATGCTGGGCGAAGATTGAAGTCGTGCAGAACGACAAGAACAAGCAGTAATCGGCGCGGCAGTGAACATGGAGTTACGAGGTGAGACGTAGGGCAGATGGCAGCACGGAGTAATGATCCCCCAAAACGCGAGCGCAATCCACGCCGCCCACTCCCCCTACCCCCCCCCCCCTCCGGCCCCCCACCACCAGTGATTAAGCCAACATGGAAACCAATGGCAATCCACACAATGATGTCGATATGGGAATCCCAATGACAAAACACGAAGCACCAGGTGGAGAGCCTCTTCACGGACAAAATGGCAGATCGGCCTGCAATGGAGGCTCTTGCTTTCCCACCAACAATAACTCATGCTTGGTCATCGTGAGACGCAGGTTTAATTGCAATATGTGACGATGTCGTGGGCAATCCCATTCCCGGGAAGCCTCAACTCATGGGTGGACGAGCGCTGCTAGCTCACTGCAGTGCGACACACAGCGAGGCCTGGGTTCCCACCAATGAACAAGTGGTTCCCGCCAACGAACGAGCGGTTCCCACCAACAAACGGGCGGTTCCCACCAACAAACGGGCGGTTCCCGCCAACGAACAGGCGCTTCCCGCCAACGAACAGGTGGTTCCCGCCAACGAACAGGCGGTTCCCGCCAACGAACAGGTGGTTCCGGCCAAAGAGCGAGCGCATTTTACCGTGGAGGCCTGGACGATCTTTGATGAGACGCACTGGTCGAGTCAAGCTAAGTGCAATTAAATAACATGCTTTGCTTTTACCATTCTATTTCCCATTGTCCATATTTGATTCTGTGTGTGGGAGCGCTCCATATAGAAATTTTAGTGTTACCGTGTTTTATTTTGTACCAGCAATTTCCTAATAAATCCGGCATTTAATTTTGTACATTTTAAATCTGTTTCGTGCGAGTTTATTTATTACAGGTGAAGACTGCATCGGGGAAGCCATTCAGGTAAGGCTCCGGTTTCCTCTCTCCCTCTTGCTCCCCCACGCATATTATCCGCCATTTTATTGAACGCCTCGGAGTAACAGCTCGTTTGGTCATCCGTGCTACCCTACGGTGTTCACAACACAAGGTAGTCACGTGACAATACAAACATTTATTTTGTACATATTTATTTGTAATATTGGTGGTACTATTTATTTGTAATATATCTGCAATCAAAAAAGGTCCAAGTGGTGTAAAGGTCTAAATGGTCAAGGGTCCAAGCTGTCTAATTGGTCTGAAGGGTGTAAGGGATCTAAATGGTGTTAAGGTCTAATGGGTCGAAAGGTACTTGAGGGGTGTAAAGGCTTAAAGGGTATAAAAGGTTGGAAGGGTGAAGGCATCTAAAGGTGTCTAAAGGATTGAAAGGGTCTTAAAGGTTGAAGTGGTCTTAATGATCTTCAGGATCTTGGGGTTTAATGGGCCTAAATAGTCTTCTGGGACTTTTTGGTCTTCTTGGTATTTTGGGTCTTTAAGGGTCTTCAGGATATTTTTGGTCTTTGGGATATTTTGGGAGTTTAGGGTCTTCTGGGTATTTTGGGTCTTTAAAGGGCTTCAGGGTAGTTTGGGTCTTCAGCATATTTTGGGCCTTTTTGCATCTTCTGGCTATTTTGGGTATTCAGGGTCTTTTGGGGGATTTTGGATATTTGGGGTCTTCGAGGTATTTTGGGTCCTCTGGGTCTTTGAGGTTTTTTGGGTCTCTTTAGTCGTTGGGGTCCTCTGGATATTTAAGGTCTTTTGGGTCTTCAGGGCTTTTATGTTTGTGGTCTTCCAGTTATTTTGGATCCTCTGGGTCTTTTAGGTCTTTCAGGGTCTTCAAAGTTTTCGGGGTCTTTTGTATATTTGTGCTCTTTCGGGGTATTGGTGTTCTTAAGGCTCTTGGGGGACTTCAAGGGTCTTCAAATGTCGAAGGGATCTCAGCAGTCTGAAGGGTCGAAAGGTATATTCCCTTGTTAGATGGACATAATTAATAGACTGGACGCAACCTGCGTTCAAACAGTACGTAATTAATAGACACATAATCGCAGCTTCGCGGCTTTAGTGTCTTTGGGGTCTTTCAATTATTTTGAGTCATTTGGGTCATTTGGGTCTTTTGGGTCTAATGGTCTTCAGGGTTTTCATGGTCTTTTAGATCTTCGTGGTCTTAAGGGTCTTGGGGAACTTAAAGGGTCTTCAAAGGTCTAAGGCAGTGGTTCCCAAACCCATGGTCACGACCCAAATGAGGGTCGCGAAAGTGTTCCTGAGGGTCGCGAAGGTGTTCCTGGGGGTCGCGAAGGTGTTCCTGAG
>NC_136268.1:40735954-40753454 GCF_964187855.1 Myxine glutinosa
GTCCAGTCGTGCGCCAACGACACACGAAGCTGCCTGCCAGTCTTCGCGGCGGATCCGGAGCCTGGAACGGACCCCATCGCCTGGACCTTTCATCCCTGCTATTCCCCATTCGTGTAAGTGTGTTTGTACTGTCCTGGGCATGTGATAATATAAGACTGTTTAAGGCTGCCCTGTGTCACTGCTTCTTCCTCTTCTTGTATATTCCCTTCTTTCATTTCCTCTTCGGGTTTATTGTACTTAATTAATAAATTATATTTGTTCTTCCTTTACTTTGGTTCCTCTTATCCGGTCGCTTTAGTGATTTCTCCATTGATATACGTGGCACGATTTGGCCAACGCTCGGAATCGGGTTAGTCTTTTGTTAATGGCCCGAGTCACAGCTCGCTTCGCTCGGCGTATCCATTAACGCTGTGGCTCGGGTGGAAATTATCTCCTCGCTCACGGCCGGTCTTAGTACGCAGGTATTTGGGACTTCATTGACTAATGACCCTGGCTACTACCGACCGGGAGTGACGTCATAATTTCTAGGACCGGAGACGGCCAGCTTAATAGACGAGGGGATTAACCCCCCCCCCACCCCCCACCCCCTCGGTAAGGGGAGTGCCGTAATCTGAGATCCGCAACAATATATATTGTCGCATTCCTGGCGAATAAAATCTTTCCAAGGAATGGATAGCCGGACAAGCTGTTACTCCAAGGCGTTCATCAAATGTGGCGGAGTCAATACACGCAGGGGGTGGGGGGGAGGGAAGGAGGATGAGGATGCTGAAGAGCGCTTACCTGGACGGATCCCACCAGCAGTCCTCAAACCTGTGAAAAATAACAACCGAAAACGGATTTACAATGTACAAAAATAACAGGTTTATTCAAAGAAATGCCGGTACAAAATAAAACACGGCAAATCTAAATTTTCTATATGGAGCGCTCTCGCAACAGACCCAAACACGGACACTGGGAAAGATAACGATATATAAAATAACTTTGTGTGGTTATTTCATGCACTTAGCTCTGAGCACTGGTGGGGGGTCTCGTCAGGAATCGTCGGCCCAGAGCTGGACCCGGCTCCGTTCTTGGTGGGAAGAAGGCCGCAGTTCACTCATTCGCGCGCTGCTAGGCCTCACCGAGCGTCCTCTCATTCCTGGCCTCGTCGAGCGTGAAGCGAACAGGAGTTGTCATGCAGCTCCTCGTTCCCAGCTCTTGGTTCGCAACTCGGCCTCCTCACAATCTCCAGCAAGGTCTCGGCACACTGGCGCCTGCACCGAGGTCCAGAACGTGAAGGAAAGGAGAGAATCGTCAGCGCACAACCGTCTCCACCAAAGTCCGGATCCAAGAAAAAAAATGTCTGCCACGCTAGTATTTTGTCCGCGCCACCCTCCTCACCAATCAGCCAGTCCCATCTTTTCAATCCTCTGTCACTCTATGCATCGACCAATCACGGCTCTCTAGGGCTTGGCCTTCGGCCTGCCTGTCCTTGCAGTGATTTAGCAACTGCTGTGCCAGCAGTATCATTCATGCCTGCCTTCCGGTGGTTTTATAATTAATTAGTGCAATTAAATGCGCGATTCTAACTAGTGTTGAATACGGTGCCACAAGAGACAAAGGGATAATCACAGAGGGAACGATGTAAAAGGGATAATTTACCCTTATTCCCTAAGCTAGTTAACATACCCCACCCCCTCGAGATGGGGACAAATATACAAGCTTAATCCGAACACACGGTCTACACAAATGCTTATTACATCAAGGTTTCTACACAATATTCGGAGAACCTACCTATGCAAATCTACCTGGACTAAAGTATCCCAACCCCCACAAACGTAACAATAAATATATGGTGGTCCAGAAACCCTGGGCACATTTTGAAAAACGATACCTGCAACAAACAACTAAGTTCATTATTGTTCTTTGGTGCAAAACAAAACATGATTACTCGTAAATGGATGTGACTGCTTCAACACGCACAGGCATCACGTGATACGCAACAGGGTGTGGTGCATCATGTGATATGGATCGGGGTGAGCTTCGCTCTCTGTGCTGCACGCGTTTGTCTTTGCATTAGTTCAGTTCATTGTGAATTAGACGCCCTAATATGACAGAGGATATCGTGAGACAGAAAATTCGCGCTGTACACTTGTATTCTATATCTGGAAATTCGGCTGAAGTGCACAGACAACTTGCCAAAGAATGTGGCGCCAACGCAATGGACAGAAGAACCATCAGCAGAATAAACAAGCAGTTTGATGAAACCAGCAGCATTCTTCCAAAACAGTCACCAGGTTGGCCTCATACTGTTCGAACTGAGGAAAGCAGAGTGGTCATTCAACAACAACTCGACAGTAACACACCATCAAGTCATCGTTTATCAAACGTCACCAACATAAGCCGATCATCGATTCGAAGAATACTAAAAAACCTGAATGCGAAACCATACGTACCCAGATTAATTCAACAACTATCTGAGGATGATTTTGACAAGCATGTTGAGGCATGCGAAACATTGCTTGGGTTAATGAATATGGACAATGATTTGCAGAACAGGATATTGTGGTCAGATGAATACAAGTTTACTTTATCTGTTTCTGTGAATCGTCATAACAGCGTGATCTGGGAAGTAGACAACCCACAATTTACTGTTGAGCACAACGTCCAGTACCAAGCTAGTGTGTCCGTCTGGGCAGGTATTTCTTCTGGTGGCATTTGTTACGTGTTCCTCCCCGACCTCCTGGTCTTGGTATACCTCCGAACCCCGGGAGGAATCACGGCAGAAAAATATATATTACTCCGTGTCAAAATCAAGATCGAAACCACACCAATGGGTATCAACGTAAAGAATGTATTAAAAATCACATGGGAATAACACAATACAATATCAAAAATACAATACAATACAAGCAATATCTTAAGATGGTAACTTAACCGCAAACTCACGGCACTCCCAGGAAACGGAACCGAGCCCTCCTCAATGTCTCTATAACCCTCCAAGATGAAGTTGATGCGCTCCGGCGATCGTTGGAACAATGTCCAATCAAGAGCAACCGAGGCGTAGACGGTCAAAGCGACACAGAAGTCACGTGGTCCAACACCCAGCAAACTCGCGGTAGAAAGGAAACTCCCAAAGATGCGATCCAGACGTGCACCTGCACCGTTCAATCAGCGAACCGCAGTGCAATCTTCAGACGCCGCGTTATTGCACAGCTGTCTCCGGCAAACCACCGGAGGATAAGCCCAGCCGACGCGACCAAAACCTTTTCCGATGAAGGTAGTGTGCGGGGCGAAATGGCGGATGGCTCTCACTCGAGCCAGAGCTTCTAGGCAAGGATTCTCCGGAATCTCAATGCCGATACCCGTCGACGCAGGCTCCACAATACTCCGGCGATATCACCTATCGCTCGAACTTCCTTTCAAGGACTCAAAGTCCACACGCAACTTTCGCTCAACCACGCTCCGTACAGAGCTTCAAGGCAAGTCTTTCACTGTCCTCTGCCTTCTTCTTCTTCAACGCCTTTTTCTTCCGGGTCACAATCCGATTTCCTGTCTCATTTTTACCATGAGCGATTTTAACCTTTTAACCACAATAACCATTTCCCTTAAACAACAATACCCATAATAATTAGAACCCACAATAATAATAATAATAACAGCAATAATAATAATAAGTGCCGAATCCGTAACACTTCCCCCCCTCAAGAAAGAAAGTTTGAACACAGCAAAAACTTTCTTTGCCGGCAAACTCTTTAAACAAACAAAAGTAAACTCACAACCCCAAATCACCAATTCATGTGAGCAGCAATTAATATCTCCCAAAAATAAAGCAACAAACTTCGACCAACCCACAGAGATTTCCAACATTAACTGACTCTGGACAAAGCGTCAGCCACGACATTGTCCCTGCCCTTTACATGTTCAATTTCCCGGTTGGACTCCTGCAAAGCCAAATTCCATCTCATCACCCTGATTTTAATTTTTGTTTCTTTTGAATGAAGGTTAAGGGGTAGTACTCAAAAACAAAGTCAAGCAGATCTACAGAACTTTTCCCCGGGATGCCGAGCTGAAAGCCAGGTTCCATGGTGGTTGGGTGGTGAGGCCTGGAAGTATTCACTACCTGGACGCCTTTAGGAACATGGAGTTCATGGCTAATCCATGTAGGGAAGTTCACTACATGGACGCCTTTAGGAACGTGGTGTTCACGGTTAATCCATGTGGGGAAGTTCACTACCTGGACGCCTTTAGGAACGTGGCATTCTCGGTTAATCCGTGTAGGAATCTTGGCTCGGCGGCTCCGCAGCATTCAGTGCTTCAACTCTTTCTAACTTTCCTAACAATCACGGTTGGACCATTTGTCACAGTAGTCACATGAATAGCGGTCTCCTTCTCGGCCACTGCTCGGATAAACATTCCTTCGGGTGCTGTTGTAACTCTGGGAGCCTTCATAATAATATCGATTGCGGCCACCACCAAAACTACGACTCCGTGGTCCTCTTCTGTAGATCCCACGACACCTATGAAATGCCTTCCCTACTGTTATGGTCCGACCCTCAAACTCCTTGCTATTCAGATCCTTTTCTGCCTCTCTGGCGTCCTTTGAGTTTTCAAACGTGACAAAGCCAAACCCTCTTGACTTTTGTGTCTTCCTGTCTTTTATCAGCAGCACTTCCAAAAGCGGTCCATATTTGCTGAAGGCAGACTCCAGAACATCTTCCTTTGTTTTGAAGTTCAGTCCACCTACAAATAACTTGCTAAATTTGTCGCCATCCCTAACTCGTGTGGTGTTATTTTCCCTACTGGGATTTTTAACAACCATCGAGTTACCATAAACTTGACCACCGGCCAAATCATTCCCGATAACAACAGATACTCCCTCTACAGGAAGCGTGGCTTGTAAACCGACGGCGACCGGTCCTGACACCAAATTGGACTCCAAATGGATGACATGAAGTGGAGCTCTAACACATCCCCCAATCCCCTGTAAACAAACACTATCACCAGTTGCCATCTCCTCTGACAATGGCAAGGTGCCTTCAAGCATTAAAGATTGATGTGCTCCTGTGTCCCTCAATACCCTCACAGGTCTCCGGTTAGTCGAGGCTCCATCCATTGACACAAACCCCTCTGACATAAATGGTTGGTAACCTTTTTGAGGGCGATTTCTCACAATGGCCATTGCATTTGGAGTTGTACTAGTCGAACTCCACTCCTGATTTTCCCTTTTCGTGGTGTAACACTGGGACATCAATTGTCCAGGTTTATGGCAAAAAGTGCAAGTAGGCCCAGAGGAGAACCTCGTGGTCTGCCTCGAGCCCCCCGGAGGATACGTCTGCTTTGGAACTGTTGTCTTCTGATTTCTAGAAGTCGTGGTATCAGAGAGGTCCTCATAGTCATCTCGGGGCCGCCCCCATGAATTTTCGTTCTCCGCCCTTGAGGTACCATATCTCCCCTGGCTAGGTCTAGGCGAGAAGTTAGGCTTGTGGAACCCCATCCTGTGGGTTAAGGCATAGTCATCTGCCATGGTTGCTGCCTCATACAACTTTGGTACTTTCCCTTCCTCTAGATGTACTTTAATGTCCTCGTGGACACACTGCTGGAATTCCTCCACCAGGATCAATTGTCGCAATAGTTCGAAGTCTTTCCCAACCCCTTTTGACTCACACCACCGATCAAACATGGTTTCTTTCATTCTGGCAAACTCCACATGGGTCTCACTCTCCCTCTTCCTGGCATTCCGGAATTTTTGTCGGTAAGCTTCCGGGACTAATTCATAGGCTTTGAGAATGTTTTTCTTCAATACGCCATAATCTGCACATTGGTCAATCGGTAAAGCCGAATAAATATCTCCATGGTGACTGTTGTTAACACCTGTTAACCTTCACACAAGAAATGTTAAAAAACAATTTTTTTTTTTTTTTGGAAAAGTTTGGGAATGTTGGAACAAGTTCCAAATTTGGGAATTTTGGGAATACTAGGGAATGCTATCCCGGACGAATGCTATTAGGGAATTTAATCCCGGACGGATGTTATCAGGGAATTTAATCCCGGACGAAGACCCAATTTCGAGCCCCCGAGTCAATTGGACGAGCCCCCAATTTCTGTTACGTGTTCCTCCCCGACCTCCTGGTCTCGGTATACCTCCGAACCCCGGGAGGAATCACGGCAGAAAAATATATATTACTCCATGTCAAAATCAAGATCGAAACCACACCAATGGGTATCAACGAAAAGAATGTATTAAAAATCACACGGGAAATATACAATACAATATCATAAATACAATACAATACAAGCAATATCTTAAGATGGTAACTTAACCCCAAACTCACGGCACTCCCAGGAAATGGAACCGAGCCCTCCGCAATGTCTCTATAACCCCCCAAGGCGGCGTTGAGGCGCTCCGGCGATCGTTGGAACAATGTCCAATTAAGAGCAACTGAGGCGTAGACGGTCGAAGCGACACAGAAGTCACGTGGTCCAACACCCAGCAAACTCGCGGTAGAAAGGAAACTCCCAAAGACGCGATCCAGACGTGCACCTGCACCGTTCAATCAGCGAACCGCAGTGCAATCTTCAGACGCCGCGTTATTGCACAGCTATCCCCGGCAAACCACCGGAGGATAAGCCCAGCCGACGCGACCAAAACCTTTTCCGATGAAGGTAGCACGCGGGGCGAAATGGCGGACGGCCCTCACTCGAGCCAGAGCTTCTAGGCAAGGATTCTCCGGCATCTCAATGCCGATACCCGTCTACGCAGGCTCCACAATACTCCGGCGATATCACCTATTGCTCGAACTTCCTTTCAAGGACTCAAAGTCCACTCGCAACATTTGCTCAACCACGCTCCGTACAGAGTTTCAAGGCAAGTCTTTCACTGTCCTCTGCCTTCTTCTTCTTCAACGCCTTTTTCTTCTGGGTCACGATCCGATTTCTTGTCTCATTTTTACCATGAGCGCTTTTAACCTTTTAACCACAATAACCATTTCCCTTAAACAACAATACCCATAATAATTAGAACCCACAATAATAATAATAACAGCAATAATAATAATAAGTGCCGAATCCGTAACACATTGTTGGACCAATATTTTTCAAAGAAAATGTGAATGCTGCAAATTACCTTCTAATGTTGGAGCAGCTTGTATTTCCACTCAATGATGGCCAAATGTGGTTCATGCATGATGGTGTGCAAGCTCGTTATGCTGCCAGTGTAAGCCAGGCCCTGGATTTGAACTTTACAGACAAATGGATTGGCCGTCGTGGTCCGGTTGAATGGCCACAGCGGTCTTGTGATTTAACAACACCCTGTGATTTCTTCCTTTGGGGTTTCCTCAAACACAAAGTGTATGCGAGGAATCCTCCAACCCTTAGAGACTTGAAACAATTCATCCATAATGAGACTGCTGCCTGAACGACTGAAACATGCAGAACTGTGTGTCAGAGTTTCGTCAGGGCTACAGCTGTGCAAAGACAATGAAGGAAAGCAGTTTGAACATTTGAACTAATCTGCTTCATGTATATTAGACTGATTAAACTGTTTAATGTGGAATGACGTTTTATTTTACACCAAAGAACAACAATAAACTAGTTGTTTTTTGCTTGTTTCGTTCTTCAAAATGTGTCCAGGGTTTCTGAACCACCCTGTATATATATATACAGGGTGGTTCTAAGTGTCATATATATATATGTCATATAGTGTCATATAGTCACATATGTTCTAAGTGTCATATAGTCATATATATATGACTAAACCCCGCTCGAGCAGGGGAAATGACATTAAAATGTGTTGTTGTTGTGGTGTATATATACGGTCCGCGGTTAAGGATGTTGTTTGCCGAGCGGAGGCACCGCGGCCTAACAGTTTCCCCGATTCACCCGATTCACCCGACGTTGGCCGTATCGCGCCACAGCTATTCAATATGGAAAAGACTAAAACGACGGATGTGAAGAAAAGGAAGACGAAGGCAAAAAAAGGTTTGAAATACTACTAAATTTATTTACTATTTACAGGCTCAAAATAACCAAGGAGAAGGAAAGATAATAAAATAATATACAGAAGCTTTTTAGAGACACAGTGAAAATCGCTAGCTTATCTAAACAGACTTAATTATACCCAGGACAGAACAAACGAAGACGACTCACACGGGGAATGATGATAGGAATGGCAGGTGGATGTTTTGAGGGAGAGGGAGGTCCAACGGGTCCTGCAGCACGATCGGCGCGTTGGGCAGCCGCCGTTCCTTCGCGGCCCTGCTCCAAACTGCCGTCCAGGCCCCAAGCGGCTGTTGAGTGTTGTTGCTGCTGTGGACGCTGCTGCTGGCGAGCAAGGCGACGAATAGCAGGCTTTGTGCTTTCCTGGATGATCTCCTTTGAACAAGAATCGCTGCTGGATGATCTCTTCTCTTGGACAAGAATCGCTGCTGGATGATCTCCCTTCTCTCTCTTGGACCTTACAACTCCGCAGCTTTCCTCTGACGACTCAGCTCTTTTCATGGACCTCACCACGCAGCTCAGCCTTGGACCTCACAACTCAGCTCCCTCTTGGACCCTTTTTACTCAGCTCTCCTCTGACGACCCAGCTCTTTTCTTTGCACCTCACCACGCAGCTCCGCCCTGGTCACTCTTGCGCGCGCGCTTTTATAACGCCTCCGGCGATTAAGCCGCCGGCCTTCAGGACACGCCCATCGGTGTGCTCACCTCGGCCATGGTTGGTCGCGCGACCCTCTGGCTCCGCCCTTGATGACGACGGGCGGGCACGCCTTTCTTCCCCAACCCGAGCACATGTTCAATGGCGGCAATTGTAGTTGGCAATGCGAATGGCAATTGACGAAAGGGGAAATGGAGGTTTTGGGAATGGGAATGAAGGATGAAGGGAATCTATCTTTTTCACTTGGTGCAATGGAGTGTCATTCTAATGGAAGACAAGGCCTTACCCTAAAACACATAATAAGGATATAAACTACTGAACAAGGGTATTATAGTGTCCTTCAATGGATGCTTTATGGAATTAACTACCGGGACGCCCTTTTAACCTTTACACAACACTGGAGGCAGGAGGGGCCAGAATCAAACAATGTTACACAGCAATTTACCACAATACAACACAATCAAAAAAATACAATCCTCATATCCGCAACAATATATATATATATATATATATATATATATATATATATATATATATATATATATATATATATATATATATATATATATATATATATATAGATATATATATATATATATATATATATATTGTTGCAGTTTTTAGAACCTTCACTTTATCAAATTTAGTATTAAAATTCCTTATAAATAACCCCCGTGTACATTTCCCCTTAATTGGCTGTTAATTGAAATGAGTGCACCTTAGTTAGTCCATGTACAAGCACGTAGCCAATCATAGAACCTCTCTGTAGTTATTTCATTATTCTGTGTTTCAGATAAGGCTTTGTGTCCAATAGTCAATCTTACATTGCACCAAATCAAATAAGATAGATCCCCCTTTCAATTGCCCCAAAGCCTACATTTCCAACAGCATTCGCCTCCATTACGGCGTGGTCAGCTCGGAGAAGAAGGGTGTGGCCCGCCCCTCGTCATCGTGGGCGGAGCCAAGAAGAGCCCGTGCCCACCAATCGGCACTGCGGTGAGCGACCCGGTAGGCGTGCCCTTGTAGCCCGCGGCTTGATCTTGGGGAGGGCCATAAAAGGGTGAATGAGGGACTGCTTAGGTTGATGATTGAGGGAGCGCAGATAAGTGAGGAAGCACGCATTGAGAACGCATGAGGAAGAGAGTGCATGAGGCAGAGTTTTTGAGGGAGGTGCGCTGGACAAGTTCTGTGGAGTGAGGTACGAGAGAGAGACGCTGCTTCAAACAGCCCCTGCCGCGCGCAGCTTTGACGCGCTGCCGCGAGCCACGCCGCCGTGTGAACCAGAGTGCGGGAAGTCAGCGTCCGCTCACCTCCAGCCCTGCCGTTCCGCACGGACCTGAACCTCATCCTTCCAGCCCTGTGGTCCCACCTTCTCATCCCTCCATTCATTCCTGCCGGCAATCCCCTTTTGTGTACGTGAGTTTGTTCTGTTCGTGTTCTCTGGGTATAAGTTAAGCTTGTGTAAGGATTTGCACTGTGTATCTGCTCCTTCTGTAAATGGCCTTCGCTGCTCTTCTTCTTTTGTTTTGTATAGTAGTAATAAATCCCTTTTATTTCTTACCTTTGGTTTCTTTCTCGTCCGATCGCTTTAGTGATTTCCTGATTGAGTTCCTGTGGCGCGATTTCGGCCAACGCTTATAATCGGGTTTAGTCATTGTTAAACGGCTCGCGCCGCAGTTCGCTTCACTCGGCGCAATCCATCAATTACACTGCGGCACGGGCGGGAGGCGCTGGTACTTAGGTCATAGGACGGATAGGCCTAATACCCTATTCAGCACTGACCGGGCGTGACGTCATACCCCCAGGATCGGCGATGGCCAGTATAAGGACAAGGGGTTAACCCCCCTTGGTAAGGGGAGCGCCATCGTCCGGATTCCGTAACAATTGGTGTCGGGGAGTGAGATTCGGACCCGAAGTGCGCTTAACGCACTCAAAATTACGAGCGGCCGAAATTGTAATGACATCTAAATTTTAAAATCGTGCCATGGATGATCAAGGCGACCGGATGCCGGTAGGGGAGTTAGAAGAGGGTTTGGAGTCAACCCAGGACCCCAGGGAAGAGTTGGGAGTAATGGAGGAGGAGGGTAATACGCATTCGGTAGCGGAGATTTCAGGCACACAAGATGGCGGCCTCGCGCACAAGGTTTCAGGCACACAAAATGGCACGTCGCGCGGGGTCGCGGCAGCCGCGCCCGCAGCACTGGTGGATTTGAACCTCTTCATGATACAAATGGAGGCTCTTATGTTCAAGATGGGTGAGCGATTGGAAAGTAAATTAGACACCCAAAAGGAAGAAGCAAAGGGTACCAGCGAGCAATTGGGAGGCCAAATTGGAGCAATGAAGAACGAGTTGGGAAATCAAATCGGGAGGCTAGAAGCCAAATTTGAGGGTTTAGACAACAAATCTGAGGGGTTAGACAATAAATGTGAGGGATTAAACAGCAAATTGGGAGGAGTAGGAAACAAGTTAGGAAGCAAATTGGAGGGATTCGGAAGCCGATTAGGGGACAAACTGGGGGGCATAATTGGCCAAGCCAAATAAATTAATGACGGGTTGGCGAGGGGGCAAGCCACGTATGAGGAGGAGTTGGCGAGGGAGGTTAACCGCAGGTTGAGCGGGAGGGGCACACGGGTACGCGATGAGGTAACACAACTCGAGGAGCGCAGGTTGAGCAAGTCGGAGCAAGGCACAGGTAACTGGACCGGGGTAGAGATCGCGACCCGGGGTTTGGGAAAGCCGGCGACCGCCGAAGTAGCGAAAATTTTAATAAAGCCAGCGGTCGTCGAAGAGAAAGAAATGAACAAAGTGGTTATAGTTGAAATTGGGGTTGGAGAGATGGACTTGGTAGAAAAGCACCAGCAGAAGGGAGAAATGGAAAATGTGCAAATTCCGTGTTCACATCCTGATGCCGTACTTGCTAATGGTGCCTCGCGCGGGGTCGCGGCAGCCGCGCCCGCAGCACCGGTGGATTTTAACCTCTTCATGATACAAATGGAGGCTCTTATGGTCAAGATGGGTGAGCGATTGGAAAGTAAATTAGACACCCAAAAGGAAGAAGCAAGGGGCTGTGAAAGGGGCTGTCAGCAAGGGGCTGACGGTTGGCGCTGCGAGGAGAGGTATCCGGAGCATCGTAGCCATGGTGTTTGCATGCCCGGGGATGTATGACAGAATCTCAATTCTGCATCCCCCGGGCATGTGATGTGGTGTATCAATGCAGTGCATGCTGTCTCCTCCCTCCCACAGGATTCTTTTTGATTCCTAAAAAGCAATGACAGGTCCTGGGTTGCAGTGTAAATACAAATAATGTCACTTGTAAATAATGCTCCCCACCGTCAATGTGTAGTTTGAAAATTAATTCCGCAATTCGGTTAGTTGTGGGTGTGAATCTGTTAGGTAGGGTGCAACGTAATAGGGGGACATATTTATTGGTGTTTTAAAACTGTCACATTCAGGGTCAGGTTAATTGTAGAGGGATATACACCTGAGTGTCACATGAAGTTAAAGTTTTCGGGCTGGAGCGTCCCGTGAGGAATGAGGGTGCTGTGTTGCAGTTTTTAGAACCTTCACTTTATCAAATTTAGTATTAAAATTCCTTATAAATAACCCCTGTGTACATTTCCCCTTAATTGGCTGTTAATTGAAATGAGTGCACCTTAGTTAGTCCATGTACAAGCACGTAGCCAATCATAGAACCTCTCTATAGTTATGTCATTATTCTGTGTTTCAGATAAGGCTGTGTGTCCAATAGTCGATCTTACGTTGCACCAAATCAAATAAGATAGATCCCCCTTTCGATTGCCCCAAAACCTACATTTCCAACAGTATTCGCCTCCATTATGGCGTGGTCAGCTAGGAGAAGAAGGGTGTGGCCTGCCCCTCGTCATCGTGGGCGGAGCCAGGAAGAGCCCGTGCCCACCAATCGGCACTGCGGTGAGCGACCCAGTAGGCGTGCCCTTGTAGCCCGCGGCTTGATCTTAGGGAGGGCCATAAAGGGTGAATGAGGGACTGCTTAGGGAGATGATTGAGGGAGCGCATATGAGTGAGGGAGCACGCATTGAGAATGCATGAGGAAGAGAGCGCATGAGGCAGAGTTTTTGAGGGAGGTGCGCTGGACAAGTTCTGTGGAGTGAGGTACGAGAGAGAGACGCTGCTTCAAACAGCCCCTGCCGCGCGCAGCTTTGACGCGCTGCCGCGAGCAACGCCGCCGTGTGAACCAGAGTGCGGGAAGTCGGCGGCCGCTCACCTCCAGCCCTGTCATTCCGCACGGACCTGAACCTCATCCTTCCAGCCCTGTGGTCCCACCTTCTCATCCCTCCATTCATTCCTGCCGGCAATCCCCTTTTGTGTACGTGAGTTTGTTCTGTTCGTGTTGTCTGGGTATAAGTTAAGCTTGTGTAAGGATTTGCACTGTGTATCTGCTCCTTCTGTAAATGACCTTAGCTGCTCTTCTTCTTTGGTTTTGTATAGTACTAATAAATCCCTGTTATTTCTTACCTTTGGTTTCTTTCTGGTCCGATCGCTTTAGTGATTTCCTGATTGAGTTCCTGTGGCGCGATTTCAGCCAACGCTTTTAATCGGGCTTAGTCATTGTTAAACGGCTCGCGCCGCAGTTCGCTTCGCTCGGCGCAATCCATCAATTACACTGCGGCACGGGCGGGAGTATTTCCTTGCGTACCGGGAGGCGCTTGTACTTAGGTCATAGGACGGATAGGCCTAATACCCTATTCAGCGCTGACCGGGCGTGACGTCATACCCCCAGGATCGGCGACGGCCAGTATAAGGACAAGGGGTTAACCCGCCTTGGTAAAGGGAGCGCCGTCGTCCGGATTCCGTAACAATACATACATCATATATATTGTTGCAGTTTTGGGAAACCACTATAAAGCAATGGCAACCACCATACAGATCCTTAGAATAGTTATTTCATAGCAGACCATTATATCTTCATCCCTTTCCCTTATTTTGGGTTTGAATGTCTTTATGTATTTGGAACGGAAAGATAGGTCGTCCACTTAAAAGGGATAAGCTACCAGGTAATGCACCAGGCTCCAAGGCACACCATGGTGTCCAGGTTCAGAAACCGACCAATGAGGGTGAAAGTTAATCTGGGGGAACTTGGGAGGGGGGGGGCAGAGTAACGGGCTCCTCCAATCGGGAGCCAGGAGACCTCCAAGAATCCCCCCTCCCCTATGGAGGGTGAATAAAGGGATTTTGAAGAGATCGATTCTCTCTCTTGGTCCGGGCTCATGTTCACAGCATGGGCGCAGTTGTGCTGGCTCTTGGTTATTGGACATCGTGGACCTAACACATGCCTACATTGATTCTCTCTCTCGCCCCACTGAGCACATGGACATTTGTGCTTTTGGTCGGTCTCCCTCTCGCAGGCCTCTACACCTGCATTATTACACTCTGGGCCTGTCTCTTTGTCGGCTCCAGGCCTGTCTGTCTCTGCTGGGTTCGCTGGGCACGTGTGCACTGCTCTTGGGCCCTGGATTGTTGGCCTGGCACGTGTGCTCCTCTCTTGGCCTGGGTCACTCTGCTGTGCTGACGATCGACCTCACTCTGCCTGTCAGTGTTGGGATCGTCATTACCTGCTCGTGCTTCTCAGTGGCGACAATGGGACGGTTGGCGCTGCGAGGAGAGGTATCCGGAGCATCGTAGCCTTTGTGCTATCAGGTTCCCTACGTTCGTTGTTTGTTACCCTCCCCGTGAAGGTGTGCTGGGCCCATGTGATGTTTATCCTTGGTAATTGTAATAAGGGGTAGAATAAGCTAGCTTCTCGTACCTTTTTCTTTGCTATTGAAATAATGACATCGTAATTATCTGTAATAAATCAAATCGTTGAAACGTTTTCCTTTTCTATCTGTCCGTGAATGTCTTCTTCAATGATCTGCCATTGTTCGTACCCAGGTTAACATCGACCGTAAAAGCATTAGCATCCCTCTGGCGATTACCAACGGTTTTCGCTCGGCCATCTAAATTTCCATCTAGGAACAAAGGAAACCGCCGGATGGTACATAAGGTACGTTCCCCAATTGGGACCGTCACGTGGTACAGGTAAGTTATTGCGTGACGGACCAATCGGCGTTTGTAGTTGCTGAATCGCAACCTGCTAAGCATGAACTTATTCATGCGTGGCAGCCACAGGTCCGGTAAGTTCGGGAGGGAACGGAGGTTAACCCCCTCGTAGTAAATCCGAACCCCGGGCCGTAACTATAAGGTGTTCAGGAGCGGGATACCTGTCCGAGCACCGTAACATGCATTGGTGCCGGGAGTGAGATTCTGCTCCAAGCACTGTAACACATCTGGTGCCAGCAGTGAGATTCTGCTCTGGCCACCGTAACAATATACAGGGTGATCCAGAAATATGGTCATTTTTGAAATTCGTGTGAAGGAAAAAAAAAATTGTATTTCAAGTTAAATTCATTCATGATATTGAAGTGCACAACATGCATTTTTATTTTTTTACTGATTTCGTTTTATTTTTTGCAGGCAAAACACTTGAGAGACCATATGGAACTGGTCGGGAGAAGAACGCGCTTTCGCTATCAAAGCTTTTTACAAGAATAATGATAGTGCAACTGCTGCATAACATCAATTCAAACTCCATTTCAATGTTCAACGTCATGGAAATGTGCCGTCTGTTGGTGCTATCAAGTTATGGGTTCAGAAGTTTGAGAGGACCGGTTCAACTTTAAAAGAGAACCTGCCGGGAGGACCCAAATCAGTAAGAATGGCACAAAACATTGAGCGTGTAAGGGAGTCAGTTTTGAGAAGTCTGCATTGATCCAGCCGAAAGCATCCATCAGCCTTAAGAATTTCTCACACATCACTACGCCGCAAATTGCATAAGGATTTAAACTTTTATCTTTATAAAATTCAAACTGTCCAGGAATTAAGCCAAGATGATGAGATTGCCCACAATAATTTTTGTGAGGGAATGCTTTCATTTCTGGACTGGAAATGAAAACCAAAACATTGCTAACAATTTGTTCATGTCTGATGAAGCACATTTTTCCTGCGTGGCTATGTCAACAAGGAAAATACTCGTTTTTGGGCAGCCGAAATCCCAAGAGAAATGCACACTAAACCGTTACACGGTCCCAAAGTCACAGTGTGGTGTGCACTTTTGTCGTTCAGCATCATAGGGCCTTACTTCTTTGAGAACGATAACGGAAATGCCGTCACTGTCACTGAAGCTCTATATACCGACATGGTTTCTAACTTCCTCTCCAGTGAATTAAACAGATTTGCAGAAGTGAGCCAAATAGTACAGCGGATAACAACAACAATTGTGCATTTTATGAGAAAAGCATGAAATTTCTAACATAGTTAGTGCATACCATAAGGTTTATTTTCAGATGTGGAGGGAAGTCAGATTTGACCTCTGAGGACCGTGAGAGGTCAAATCCAAAATGGCCGCCAGTCCACCGAGTCTAATGTTCAAACGCGCTTAATTTCGGAACCAAATAGTGTAGAAAAACATGATAGGTGTCATTTCCAACTAAATTGGGGATGCCTGGGAAACTTGGAAGTCTTTCCCAGAGGTGAATGATGCTTTCAATGAACTCCTAGGTATGCCAAGTGAGGTCAGTGAAGGCTCAATGTTACTGCTGGAGCGATTTGTGGTGCTGATGTACGACCGAACCAGTGAGAGCACAGAAGTGAATGATGCCAGGAAGCAGCTCTTCACACAGAAGTGTAGAACTCTAGAGAACATTCTTCCAACCCAGGCAGCACTCAAGCAGCACATCAAGCGCACTTGCTACCAGGCCAACTGTTGGAACCAGGCATTGGTCATAGATCCAGAGATGCCAGACCCATCTGAGTGGGGCTGGACAAAGGAGACAACTGGGTGGCAGCCTCTTTGGACCACTCTCCCTGAAGCATCAAAATCGTGCCATGAATTGATCCACTCTGGCTGCAAGAAAGAGTGCACTGGACGCTGCAAGTGTGCCAAAGCTGCACACTCAAATGCACTGCACTGTGCTTCTGTTCTGGAGACTGTTAGATTTTGATCATTAGCAATTGTCATCATTGCACTTAAGCTTTTGTGGACATATTTGGTTAACTACAGTTATTTTTTCAGAGGTTATTGCATCATTCCTTGCAGTGTAAACACTTTTTTTCATCATTTCTGGTCTTTGGGTGTTCTGTACCTATCCCTGTACCTGAAAAAATAAAGTTTTAAAAGTTCAAATGAACTTTTTCCAATAGCAGTTCCAACTGCAGCATCATAAAAATAGATATTTAACGTAATTTGACCTTGACCTTGACCTAAATGCATGTCCTTGAGTTCTGGCGATCTCAAAAGTATCACCAAATGAATGGGCATCCCCAATTTAGTTGGAAATGATACCTTAAATATTTTTTGATGCTGTTTGGTTCCAAAATTAAGCGCGTTTGAACATTACCCCTGGGGAACTGGTGGCCATCTTGGATTTGACCTCTCACGGTCCTCAGAGGTCAAATCTGACTTCCCTCCACATCTGAAAATAAACCTTATGGTATATACTAACTATGCTAGAAATTTCATGCTTTTCTCAAGAAATGCACAATTTGTTAAAATATGAGAGCTTATCCGCTGTACTAAAATGACGTGGTTTCAGCAAGCGGGTGCAACCTCCCACACCACCAGTGTCCATGACTACTGTAAGGGCGCTCCTTCCAAAACATATCATTTCCAGAAACGGTGATATTCCATGGCCAGCAAGGTCACCCAATTTGACTGCTGGTGATTATTTCTTGTGATCATATCTAAAGTACAAAGTGTATATTAACCGTCCACAAACTCTTAATGAACTTAAGGAAACCATCAGACGCGAAATCAATGATATTGACGTGGCCATGTTACAGAACATCATGAA
>NC_136268.1:40755954-40818454 GCF_964187855.1 Myxine glutinosa
GGGTGTCCTACCGTGCCCACGTCGCCATGCTCCCTGAATAAGAGAGTCAGACGTGGTGCCCGGGGACGGAGTTCGCTGTCTAAACATGGTAGCGCTAGGCCAGTGGGACCACCAGGACGCACGTGCACTCACAAGTTGTTCTGCGCGTGGGCGGCAGTATCAGACCGGGGCGCCCAAATGCTCCCCGGCTAAAGTTCATCCTGAAAGCGCCCACATTTTGCGGACAAACCAAGTCAAGGGCCACGTGGTCAGGAGAACCTCGTCCCTTCCGGTCACACTGTGCCTATCGGCCGGCCTCGAAGACCGAAATTGTGACGGTGTCACCCGGTGTCAACGGTCCCGGCTCTGCTCCTGGCTTCACCTGCTCGGCTCCTTCGCTGTTTCCTCGGGCCCACTCCCGTGGGTTGTGACGATTGTTTCGCCTCCTCACCCTTGGCCTCGTGCTCGTCCCTTCGCTCCTGCTGGCATGGCTCTGCGGTACTCCGCCGCAAGGCTTCTCCTGCTTAAAACCCGCTCCACCCCATCATGCATCTCTGCAATCAAATCGAATGGACTCCTGCGTCGACCCAGGTACATTCACCGTGGCTCCGGTCGTAAGTTTGTTTATTTACAATCAGGTCACTCCATCCCCATCCTCTGGTCGGCTCAGCGCACTCCCACTCATCGTCCCAACACACCTGGTCACAACAACGCACAAAATCGCACCTCCTGTCTGCGAACCCTGCCCAAATCACCTGGATTCATACCCGCCGTACAAAACAACATCAAGCTCACCCTGTTCAATACCCGGTCCCTCAACAACAAATGCCTCATCCTGAACGACTACATCCTGGAAAATAAACTGGACTTTCTCTGTCTCACTGAGACCTGGCAACAACCACTGGACTACTACACGCTCAACCTCACCACACCCAATGGATATTCTTACATCAATAAACCACGCTCAGGGGGCCGAGGTGGTGGAATTGCCGTTATTCACCGACAAGACATCAAGGCCAACCTCATCTCCATCTCATCTGCTCCATCATTTGAACACCTGGCTTTTAAACTCTCTGGTCACACACAGTCAGTCATGGCTGTTGTCTACCGCCCTCCCAAACCACACCCATCATTCCTGTCTGACTTCTCCTACTTTCTGACCCAGCTATGTTCCCTCTCCCCCTCAATCCTCCTCCTTGGTGATTTCAATATCCACATGGACTCCACTGACTCCACGCTAACCACTGACTTCAATGATTTACTCACCTGCTTTAACCTCACTCAACATGTCAACTTTCCTACCCATAACCGTGGTCACATTTTGGACCTTGTCTGCTCTACTGGACTAATTTTGCACCATCTCTCTGGCTCCGACCTCACTCTCTCTGACCACCTAGCCATCACTCTGACCATCAACATCCCCACCCCAGCACCAAGGCATTATCGCACTATCAACTTCCGTAAGCAACGCTCTTTCACCTACCTCATTCTCATCGACCCTCTCTGAAAAAATGTCCACTTCTCCCTTCGTTGACCTCCACACCCCTTCTGACCTCACTGACTACTACAACCACACTCTCTCCTCCTGCCTTGACCAACTTGTGCCTATAAAAACCAAAACAGTTTCTTTCACCCATTCTGCTCCCTGGTTTACCCCTGAACTCCGCCTGATGAAAACTCGTGCTCGCCAACTTGAAAGACTCCGCAATAAAACAGGTCTCACAGTTCACTCCCAGGCCTACAAGGACCACATACAACACTATAAAGATGCCCTCTCCCGCACCCGCTCCGCCTACTACTCTCAAATTATCCACTCTGGCTCCGGAAACCCAAAAGCACTCTTCTCTACAATAAACAAACTCCTCAGCCCCCTGAACACCACCACCCAGTCATTCACAATAGACAACTGCATCTCCTTCCTTTCATTCTTCCAACGCAAAATTGAAAACATCTACAACAGCTTGACCACCGCCGCACCCGCTCCACTTCAAACCACCTGCCCCCCCTTATCCTGCCATCCCCTGTCTCAATTCTCCCCAGTCTCCCCTACTGACCTCTCTGAACTCATCGGAATGAAAACTGCCACCTGCACTCTTGACCCCATCCCCTCCAGCTTTGTCAAGGCCTCCCTTCCTGCTCTCTCTCCACTTATCATTGCAACAATAAACTCCTCCCTGTCTACAGGCATCGTCCCACCATCCCTCAAAATTGCTGCTGTTACCCCCATTCTGAAAAACCTGGACTAACCCTGACACCCTAAATAACTTCAGACCCATCTCCAACCTACCCTTTCTGTCAAAGGTTTTGGAACGCGCTGTAGCCACTCAACTCAAACATCACCTCTCTGCCAATAACCTGTATGAAGCATTCCAATCCGGATTCCGCTCCAACCACAGTACTGAAACTGCTCTCCTCAAAATCACCAACGACCTTCTCCTCTCCTCTGACGCTGGCAACCTCAACATTCTCATCCTCCTCGACCTCAGCGCCGCCTTTGACACCATCGATCACACCATCCTCCTCACCCGACTTGAAACCACCTTTAACATTACCGGCACTGCCCTCTCTTGGATTAAATCATACCTCTCTGACAGACGTCAGTTCATCTCCATCAATAACTGCAAATCCCCTACTGCTCCCCTCCCCCAAGGTGTCCCCCAAGGTTCAGTTCTTGGCCCCCTCCTCTTCATCCTTTACCTGTCCCCCCTCGGTCACTTAATCCGCCGTCATGGTCTCCAATTCCACTGCTTCGCCGATGACATCCAGCTTTCATCTCCACCAAGTCCATCTCCACCGCCACCCACTCTATCCTGACAAACTGCATCACTGAAATAAAATCCTGGCTTCAAATCAACTTCCTCAAACTTAACTGTGATAAATCTGAAATAATCATCATTGGCCCAAAAACGCTCACCAAGTCCACCATAACTTTGCCCTCAACATCGACGGTTTCCCAGTATCCACCTCCCCTCACATCCGGAATCTTGGCATCATCTTTGACCAAACCCTCTCCTTCGACAAATACACTAAACAGATCACAAAGACAGCCCTCTTTCACCTGAAAAACATCGCCCGTCTCCGTCCATCCCTCTCCTCCGTGGCTGCAGAAACCCTCATCCACGCCTTCATCACTTCCCGTCTGGACTACTGCAATAGCCTCCTTTATGGTTCACCCTCAACAATCACCAATAAACTCCAATACATTCAGAACTCCGCTGCCCGTCTACTCACCCATTCCCGGACCCCGTGACCACATCACCCCCGTCCTTTACAAGCTTCACTGGCTCCCCATCCTCCCAGAGAATCCAGTACAAAATCCTCCTCTTGACCTACAAAGCCCTCCATAACCTGGCCCCATCCTACCTGGCTGACCTCCTCTCCAGACACACTCCCACCCGCAACCCTCTGCTCTGCTGGTACCAAACCTCTGACCCCTCCCATCCGGACCAAATTTAGATCCTGGGGGGACAGGGCCTTCTCCATCGCTGCTCCCACCCTCTGGAACTCGCTACCTCACACCATCAGAGACTCCTCCTCACTCACCACATTCAAAACATCACTCAAGACCCACCTGTTCAACACTGCATTCAACATTTAACCCACAGCATCTAACCCCTGACTATCTCCTCTCCTTCTCCCTCCTTTGTGCTTTGAATATTTCCCTATTTATTCTTCTTTTTTTTGCAATTGTTTTTATGTTTTGCTATGCATTATGTTTTGCACTCTGTCAAGCGTCTTTGGGCTTCCTGAAAAGCGCTATATAAAATAAATGCATTATTATTATTATTATTATCTATTTCATATTATATATATATATATATATATATATATATAATATAGATTATATATATAGTAATATATACTATATATATATACTATATATATATATATATATAGTCATGTGAAAAAGTAAGTACACCCCATGTAAAGTTTTGACTTTTTCAACATATTTCAACATACAGCTATTTGATCTTCATTTCAACAATATTGATAGATAAAGGTGATATAATATAACAAATATCATGAAACATTTACATTTTGTAGTCCATTGTATAATTTAAATAAACATAAATGCAAATTTCGCATGTGGAAAAAGTAAGTACACCCCTACATTTACCACTACTTCAAATACCTAAAATTAGAATCAGGTGCACCAGTTCAGGTGCAAATGATTAGAACATCATTAGAGAGGATCGTGGAGGACCCTGTCTTATTTAAACCTCAGACATTTCGTTTGGTTTGCTCTTTGTTGTTGAAGTGTGCAGCGTCACCATGCCTAGATCAAAAGAGCTCTCTGAGGCCTTCAGAAAGAAGGTTATAGATGCCTACGAGTCTGGGAAGGGATTTAAAAAGATCTCCAAACAATTTGAAATCAATCATTCAACTGTCCAGAAGATCATCTACAAGTGGAGAAGATTCCAAACATCTACCAACTTGTTCAGGCCAGGCCGCCCCAGCAAGTTAAGCCCGAGAGGAGACCGCAAGATGCTGAAAGAAGTCTCGAAGAACCCCAGAATGTCATCACGGGACCTACAGGTAGCTCTTGCCACTGTTGATGTCAAAGTGCACGAGTCTACCATAAGAAAGAGGCTGCACAAATTTGATCTACATGGGAGGTGTGCCAGGAGGAAACCTTCACTGTCCAGAAAGAACATCAGGGCAAGACTAAAGTTTGCCAATGAACACCTAGGCAAAGACCAGCACTTCTGGAACAATGTGCTCTGGACAGATGAGTCAAAGGTAGAGCTATTTGGCGACAGTACCAGAAGACATGTTTGGCGAAAACCAAAGACAGCATTTGACCACAAGAACCTGATACCAACTGCAAAGCAAGGTGGTGGAAATATTATGGTTTGGGGCAGTTTTTCTGCATCAGGGCCTGGGCAGCTCACCATCATAGAATACACTATGAATTCTTAATTTTACCAGAGAGTGCATGAGGATAATGTGAGGCCATCTTTTGGAAAGTTGAAGCTCAACCGAAGGTGGACCTTGCAACATGACAAGGACCCTAAACATACCAATAAATCCACAAATGAATGACTGAAAAGAGAGAAATGGAGCGTTCTGGAATGGCCTAGTCAAAGCCCGGATCTACATCCTATCGAGATGTTGTGGGGGGATTTGAAACGAGCTGTGCATACAGGAAACCCCTGAAACATCGCACAGCTGAAAGAATTCTGCATGGAGGAGTGGGCAAAAATTTCTCCCAGTCGATGTCAGAGACTGGTAGACAGTAATAAGAAACGCCAACTTGAGGTTGTTTCTGCCAAAGGGGGCAATACCACCTATTAGAGCCAAAGGTGTACTTACATTTTCCATATGCGAAATTTGCATTTATGTTTATTTGAATTATACAATGGACTACAAAATGTAAATGTTTCATGATATTTGTTATATTATATCACCTTTATCTATCAATATTGTTGAAATGAAGATCAAATAGCTGTATGTTGAAAAAGTCAAAACTTTACATGGGGTGTACTTACTTTTTCACGTGGCTGTATATATATATATATATATATAAAAAACAGTTTGTGTGTGTGTGTGTGTGTGTGTGTGTGTGTGTGTGGGTGTGTGTGTGTGTGTGTGTGTAATGTTACTGATAGACTCCTAAACGGAGAGGCTTACGTCCTTGATATTTGACATAGACATGGCCATTGAGCGTGGGACGAACATGGCCGAACTCAAAATATTTGACGATCCATATTTTTTATTCATATTTACCTCAGCGCTTTTCAGCGCACGGATTCAACGGAATCAGCGCAGGTGGGCGCTGATTCGCTCAGAGCGATCACGTGATGACGATATGACGCTATGAACGCTATGACGCTATGAACGATATGAACGATATGACGCTATGAACGATATGACGCTATGACAAAAAAAATCGCTATGACGCTATGAACGATATGACGCTATGAACCCTATGACGCTATGAAAAAAAAATCGCTATGACGCTATGAAAAAAATAAATCGCTCGCTTTGCCAAGGGGCTCGCTCCCCCCCCCCCCACCCCCCGTTCCCCTCCCCTCCCCCGCCCGGCAATGCCGGGTACTTCTGCTAGTATATATATATATATATATATATATCTATATATATAAAGTAGAGTTGGCCTCTATCTATGATCTCTAAGATCTCGAGAACCCGTGGATGGATTTGCGAGCGGAAAGTACTGTTCGACTCGGGATGGTCCCAGGAATGTCACGGAGACATAAACATTTAAAAAATTTCGGGTTTTAAAATTAGCGTATTATTAGCACTAGCAGAAGAGAGAGGGATTCGAAGGGAGGGAGCGCAGCGCTTCTAGCCACACCTTAAAATTAAAAAAACTTGGCAGTTGAAATATAAAGCCCCTCCTCCTCCCCCGCTTCCCCCTCCCCCCTCCCCCCCGTTCCCCTCCCCTCCTCTTCCCCCTCCCCTCCTCCTCCCACTCCCGTGCAAAGCCGGGTACCTCTGCTAGTATATATATATATATATATATATATATATATATATATATATATATATACCATATAAAACACTGTGTGTGTGTGTGTGTGTGTGTGTGTGTGTGTGTGTGTGTGTGTGTGTGTGTGTGTGTGTGTGTGTGTGTGTGTGTGTGTGTGTGTGTGTGTGTGTGTGTGTGTGTGTCTGTCCCCCTTCATAAGGCTAGGTTTTAAAGGCTTTGAGTTGTGCTTTCGGAGGGGATTTTAGTGGGTGGGTTTAAGGGGCAATCTTTGAACACGACTGTGTGTCAACCGGTTAAAAGACCTAAAAGACTGAGGACCCAAAATATCCCAAAGACCCAGAAGACTCAGAAGACCCAATGGACCCCAAGGACTCTGAACACCCAAAATACCCGGCAGACCTAAAATACAGGGAAGTCCCAAAATACCCCAAATACCCAAAAGACTGAAAAGACCCTGAAGACCCAATGGAACCCAAAGGCCCAAAAGACCCAAACAACCCCAAAGACCCAAATGACAGAAGACCCAAAAGACTCCAAGGACTCAGAAGACCCCCCCAAGGACTCAGAAGACCCCCCAAGGACTCTGAAGATCCAAAATACCCCAAAGACCCAAAAGACTGAAAAGACCCTGAAGACCCAATTGACCCCAAACACCCAAAATAACCCTAGGGCCAATAGACCCAAAATACCCAAAACACCCTGAAGACTGTAAAATACCCCAAAGACCATGAAGACCCAAAATACCCCAAAGACCCTGAGGACCCCAAAGACCCCAAAAGACTAAAAAGACCCTGAAGACCAAATGGACCCCCAATACCCAAAATATCCCAAACACCCAAAATACCCTGAAGACCCAGAAGACCCTGAGGATCCAAAAGACCCAAACAATCCCGAGGACCCAAATGACTCAGAGGACCCAGAGGACCCAAAATACCCCAAATACACAAAAGACCCTGAAGACCCAATGGGCCCCAACCACCCAAAATACCCTGAAGACCCCAAATACACTTAAGACTGTTAAAGACCCAAAATACCCAAAGACCCAAAAACCGCCAAGATCCTTAAATACCACAAAGACTCTAAAGACCCCGAAGACCCTTAAAGACCCCAAAAACCCATAAACACCCCAAAGGCCCAAAATACCCCAAAGACCCTTAAATACCCTGAAGGCACAAAAAGACCCAAAAAGACTGTTAAACACCCAAAAGACCCCGAAGACCCAAAATACCCCAAAGACCCAAAACTAAAGACCCAAAGACCCTTAAATACCCTGAATACCCAAAATACCCTTAAAGATACTGAAGACACCAATGACCCAAATGACCCAGAGGACTTAAAAGACCGACAAGTCCCTGAAAACCCAAAATACCACAAAGACACCAAGACGGTTAAAGATCCAAAAGACCACAAAAACCCCAAAAGACCACAAAAACCCCAAAAGACCTGAAGACCCAAAATTCCCCAAAGACCCATAAAGACCCAGAATACCCAAAATACCCCAATACCCTTAAAGACCCAAAACACCACAAAGACCCTGAAGACCCAAAATATTCTGAAGACTGTTAAAGACCCAAACGACCACGAAGACCCAAAATACTCCAAAGACCCAAAATACCTCAAAAACCTATAAATACCCGAAGACCGAAAATATCAAAAAGACCATGAAGACCGAAAAGAGCCTGAAGACCCAAAATATCCCAATTACTGAAAGGATCAAAAAGACCCAGAAGACCCCAAAAGACCCCAAGACCCAAAATAATCTCAAAGACCAAGAAGACCCGAAAGTCCCCAAACACCCAAACAATTGAAAAGACCAAAAAGACCCCAGAGCCCCTTAAAGACCCCAAGGATCCTGTGGACCCCAAATTACCCTAAGACACAAAATACCCCAAAGACCCTTAAATACCCCAAAGATCCAAATCGAGCACCCAAAATATTCGAATGACTCAAAAGACCTAGAGGACCGAAAAGACTCAAATTACCCAAAAGAACACCGATGAACTAGAAGACCCAAAATACACAAATATGCTGAAGACACTGAAGACCCCAAGGACCCAAATGACCCCAAAGAAGACTAATTATGCCTCTTACATTGGAATTGTAGATGGTGGCTTGCAAACTGAGCCTCAAGGTCGGTGTGCAGAAGCGGTATTTTTTGAAATCACAATAAATACAAGGCACAATGAGGTGAAATTCACTGCACGTGATGTGCAATCCACGCAGAGTAAAACGAGTGTTCATTTACGTCTGTAGGATGTCTAATAAATAAAGATGATATAAGCACACCTGACACTTTACGACACAACAGACACTAGGCCCAGAATTCAGACTTTGGCATGCTCACGTGGCTGTACCCCAACCCGTCATTTTCGACGGGCTTTATACTAGTACATTTATATATATATATACATACACACACACACACACAAATACACACACACACACACACAACTCGCTTGAGTTAGATAGAAAAGAATGTTGTGAGACAAGGTGCAGGGGAACAGACAACGCATCCGTTAACAAGATGATAATATCCCAAGAGCGGACGTCCTGTTGTGCTCGAACTCTAGCAGTGTGATCGTTAAGAAGGGTGTGCGTCTGTCTTTTGTGTGTTATGTCAGTTGGCTTTGTCGATGTCCGATTGGGAATTCTATGATCTTATACACTATCTCAGGGGCGGACAGAACGGGGACGAGAGCGCCGGTTATAGAGTAGAGACGGCGCATTGTGCAGGACCCTTTAAAGACGTCACACAATGACTTCAAATGTCGGAGCCAGAGGCGCGTCCGACGCCGCGAAAGTCCGTCCGCGGAAGGAAGACGAATGCGTGTGTCGTGCGGTTGCAGACACGAGACGGAGCACGCTTCACAATCGAGTCGGCCTCGCAGAGAGGGATCCGGACCGAGCAGGGCTTGGCGAGCGCTTTAAGAGAGGCGGCGATGGACACAAAGACCTGAAAAGGCACTTTGCGTTCGTGCGTGCGATAAAAAGGCGCACAGGCGGTGGTGGGGCTCGGGCAGAGGAGGAGGAGGAAGAGTGGTGCTGGTGGTGGGGGAGGGAGGGCGGACGGGAAAGGCTCGAGGCGATTGTGTCCGCGTGTGCTGCCGTTGAGTCCGTGCGTGCGGCGTCGGGTAGGAAGGTTTGCCCCCGGGGGGAGAGAGACGCGATTCCGAGCTGCTGCGTTCCATATTGATGAATGGCAGCTTAACGTATTGATTGGCGCGCCGCCCGGGCGAGCGAGCGAGAGAGGATGGGGGAGGGAGCAGCAGGGAGGTGGATGAGAGGAAGAGGGTGCGAGCGAGTCGCGAGGTTTGGCTGCGTGCCAGCGCCTCGCGAGGTCTCTGCGTAAACCCGGACGGGATTTCCCTCCAGCCGCGGACTCGGACTCTGGGAGCGAATTCGACGCAGAGTTAAAATCCCGACATTTCCCATTTTAAAAAGACTAAAGTACGTTCTGTGTATTATTCAAACTCGGAGGGGTCAGTTTTTATTTTATTTTTACCGATTCCAAACGATGTGATTCAAACGTTCCTGTAATCGCGCAGATCACCATATAGGACGTAGGTAGGTAGTCCAGGTAGGCTCCAAGAACAAAAGGGATGCGCAGGTAAATCCTGTGGGAGAGTTGGAATGCTGTTTGAAACGACCATTGGTGGTGTTTTACATCTCGGATTTAATCTCAACTTTTTTTATCCGAGAATTTTTGTGTTTGGCGTTGGAGAAGAGGGAAAAGTACCAAATACGAGAACACGATTGTAGTCACAGTACTGTTACTGTTAATACAATCGTACTGTGACACAATTGTACTGTGAATACACTCGTACTGTGAATACAATCGTACTATGAATACACTCGTACTGTGACTACAATCGTACTATGAATACACTCGTAATGTGACTACAATCGTACTGTGACTACAATCGTACTGTGACTACACTCGTACTGTGACTACACTCGTACTATGAATACACTCGTACTGTGACTACAATCGTACTGTGACTACAATCGTACTGTGAATACAATCGTACTGCGACTACACTCGTACTGTGACTACACTCGTACTGTGACTACACTCGTACTATGAATACACTCGTACTGTGACTACACTCGTACTATGAATACAATCGTACTGTGACTACAATCGTACTGTGACTGCAATCGTACTGTGAATACAATCGTACTGTGACTACAATCGTACTGCGACTACAATCGTACTGTGACTACACTCGTATTGTGAATACTCTCGTACTGTCACTACAATCGTACTGCGACTACAATCGTACTGTGACTACACTCGTACTGTGACTACAATCGTACTGTGACTACAATCGTACTGTGAATACAATCGTTATGTGACTACAATCGTACTGTGACTGCAATCGTACTGTGAATACAATCGTACTGTCACTACACTCGTACTGTCACTACACTCGTACTGTCACTACACTCGTACTGTGACTACAATCGTACTGTCACTACAATCGTACTGTGACTACACTCGTACTATGAATACAATCGTTCTGTGACTACAATCGTACTGTGAATACACTCGTACTGTGACTACACTCGTACTGTGACTACAATCGTACTGTGACTACAATCGTACTGTCACTACAATCGTACTGTGACTACAATCGTACTGTGACTACAATCGTACTGTGAATACACTCGTACTGTGACTACACTCGTACTGTGACTACACTCGTACTGTGAATACACTCGTAATGTGACTACACTCGTACTGTGAATACACTCGTACTGTAAATACAATCGTACTGAGAATACAATCGTACTGTGACTGCAATCGTACTGTGACTGCAATCGTACTGTGACTACAATCGTACTGTGACTACACTAGTACGGTAAATACACTCGTACGGTAAATACACTCGTACGGTAAATACACTCGTACGGTAAATACACTCGTACGGTAAATACACTCGCACGTGGAATGCACTCGTACGTGGGATACACTCGTACGGTAAATACACTCGTACGGTAAATACACTCGTACGGTAAATACACTCGTACGGTAAATACACTCGTACGTGGAATACACTAGTACGGTAAACACACTCGTACGTGGAATACATTCGTACGTGGAATACACTCGTACGTGGAATACACTCGTACGTGGAATACACTCGTACGTGGAATACACCTGTACGTGGAATACACTCGTACGTGGAATACACTCGTACTGTGATGACAGGATCACACTTTGACTGTGCAGTCCTATAGTGATTGTGCATCTCAGAGGTGAATAAATATTCGTACAGAGATCCCGTACTCGTGCAGTGATTGTGCATTTCGGAGGTGAGTGCACACTCGTACGGTGAATTATGCACACTCGTACCCAATTATCCCGCACTCGTATGCCGGTACGGTCAATGCACCGTCGTACAGTGAACGCACTCTCTCGTACGGCGATCGTAACCTTTGAGGTGAATATTCTGGCGCGAATGCGAAATCGCTTGGACTTGGCGCGCCACTCCGGGGCGAGCGAGACGCGCCATTAGCATATCGCGGAGCTTGTTCCGCCCCTACCGGCGTGTTGTGGGCCTGGGGGGGAGGAGGAGGAGGTTCGGGGAACGCGCACAGGCGGAGAGTGGGGGTAGGGGAGGGGTGGAAAGGGCAGTCGGGAACGCAACGAGAACGCAGGGAGGGCAACGCAGTCGCGACGCGGCACAAGCGCCGGAACAGAGAGCGGAAAGCGCGTCGGGACGCCTCGACCTGTCAAACGGTCGCTCCGGTGTCCGCGGACTCGTGTACCCGTGCGTCGCGGACGCTCTCGACGGATCCCCCACCCACGTGTCCGCACGCAAGTCGAGCCGGATGCTGAGCGACCTCGGCCGCGCTTTATGACTCGGTGTCGCCACCGGGACGTCCAGCTGGAGCGTGTGTGCCCGAGACCCTGAGCAGACATCCGCCGTGCTCTGCGCTCGGTGCACGCAGCTCGTACGGGCTCGACGGCGGACATCGTCCGAAAGCGGTAAGTGCTTGTTCGACGGCTGCTCGGCGTTTAACGCGGGCCACACCTGGAGTAAACCTTTATAGCTTCCGCCCAAGCGACACCTACTTTCGCACGTTCTGTGTCCCCCTCCTCGCATCGACGCGTCCTCGCAGCGGCTCTGGACTCGGACACGTGAACTTTGGCGCTTTTTTTGTTGCGCGAGCAGCACCCCCTCCCCCGTGTCCCCAACACCATTGGTGATTTTGGTGAACCGGAAGCTCATGTCCTCACCTATACTTGAGCATTCCTTGAGCGTACGGATGTGAGTTATGAACACCGAGACATGGTCTTGTACTGGTGGTGGAGAGGGTCGTACCGGAGTAGGTCCGAAGCGAGCTCGACTTGTCTGCTTCGACTTACCTTTCACCTGTTCGTGCATACGTGCCCACTCCGTCGGTCTCTCGGTTCAAAATGGCGTTAATAATTGCCAAGGTTATAACTACTTAACGATGTGTGGGCAAAGTTTTGTTTCACCCGATTACAAAATCGAGAGCCTGTTTGGAGGCAACAAGAGTCCTTTATCCCGAGCCGGCTCGTCCAACGGGAAATCCCTGCCTTGCTGAATATAAATAACCCTCTAGTCGAAGGGTGGACACCAGGGACGAGCGGGTCTTTCCTCTACCCGGATAGGACTACCTATCACCAAAGTTCATTCCCATGTCTCCTTCACTCTCTTTATCTCTCTATTCATCTCTTTTTCTTTATTTTTCTCTCCCTCGCTCTATCTCTCTTTCCCTCACAATCTCTCCATATCTCTCTTTCTCCCCCTATCTCTCTATCCCCCTCCCTATCTCTCCATTTCTCGCTCTATCTCTCCATATCTCTCTTTCCCGCTCTATCTCTCTATCCCCCTCCCTATCTCTCCATTTCTCGCTCTATCTCTCTATCCCCCTCCCTATCTCTCCATTTCTCGCTCTATCTCTCCATATCTCTCTTTCCCGCTCTATCTCTCTATCCCCCTCCCTATCTCTCCATTTCTCGCTCTATCTCTCTATCCCCCTCCCTATCTCTCCATTTCTCGCTCTATCTCTCTATCCCCCTCCCTATCTCTCCATTTCTCGCCCGATCTCTCCATATCTCTCTTTCCCGCTCTATCTCTCTATCCCCCTCCCTATCTCTCCATTTCTCGCTCTATCTCTCCATATCTGTCTTTCTCGCTCTATCTCTCTATCCCCCTCCCTATCTCTCCATTTCTCGCTCTATCTCTCCATATCTCTCTATCCCCCTCCCTATCTCTCCATTTCTCGCTCTATCTCTCCATATCTCTCTTTCTCGCTCTATCTCTCTATCCACCTCAATATCTCTCCATATCTCTCTTTCTCGCTCTATCTCTCTATCCACCTCCCTATCTCTCCATATCTCTTTCTCGCCCGATCTCTCCATATCACTCTTTCCCGCTCTATCTCTCTATCCCCCTCCCTATCTCTCCATTTCTCGCCCGATCTCTCCATATCTCTCTTTCCCGCTCTATCTCTCTATCCCCCTCCCTATCTCTCCATTTCTCGCTCTATCTCTCTATCCCCCTCCCTATCTCTCCATCTCTCTATCCCCCTCCCTATATCTCCATTTCTCGCTCTATCTCTCTATCCCCCTCCCTATCTCTCCATTTCTTGCTCTATCTCTCCATATCTCTATCCCCCTCCCTATCTCTCCATTTCTCGCTCTATCTCTCCATATCTCTCTTTCTCACTCTATCTCTCTATCCCCCTCCCTATATCTCCATTTCTCGCTCTATCTCTCCATATCTCTCTTTCTCACTCTATCTCTCTATCCCCCTCCCTATCTCTCCATTTCTCGCTCTATCTCTCTATCCCCCTCCCTATCTCTCCATTTCCCGCTCTATCTCTCTATCCCCCTCCCTATCTCTCCATTTCTCGCTCTATCTCTCCATATCTCTCTTTCTCGCTCTATCTCTCTATCCACCTCCCTATCTCTCCATATCTCTCCTCGCCCTATCTCTCCATATCTCTCTTTCTCGCCCTATCTCTCCATATCTCTCTTTCCCGCTCTATCTCTCTATCCCCCTCCCTATCTCTCAATTTCTCGCTCTATCTCTCTAACCCCCTCCCTATCTCTCCATTTCTCGCTCTATCTCCCTATCCTCCTCCTTATCTCTCCCTTTCTCGCTCCATCTCTCTATCCCCCTCCCTATCTCTCCATTTCTCGCTCTATCTCTCTATCCCCCTCCCTATCTTTCCATATCTCCATTTCTCGCTCTATCTCTCTATCCCCCTCCCTATCTCTCTCTATCTCTCTCTACCCCCCCCCCTCCCTATCTCTCCATATCCCCCTCCGTGTCTCTCCCTATCCCCCTCCCTATCTCTCAATATCTCTCTCTACCCCCTCCCTATCTCTCCATATATCTCTCTCATCTCTCTCTGTATATTTCTCTGTTCATCTCTCACCATATCTCTCCCTCCCTATCTCTCTATATATCTCGCCATCCCCCTCCCTATCTCTCCATATCTCTCCATATCCCCCTCCCTATCTCTCCATATCTCTCTCTATCCTCATCCCTATCTCTCAATATCTCTCTCTACCCCCCCTCCCTATCTCTCCATATATCTCTCTCCTTATCTCTCTCTGTATATTTCTCTGTTCATCTCTCACCATATCTCTCCCTCCCTATCTCTCTATATATCTCTCTTTCTCTCTCCCTCTCATTTGTTGGGCCTTGAAGCTCATCCACACCTCCTTGTGAAGAAAGGAGTGCGATATATCATCGAGGTATGGTCCTGTGCTGAGGATGTTAGAGGTTGGCATCGGGAATCGAGAGGTTGGCATTGGGAATCAAGAGGCCTTAACGCTCATGCGCACTCATGTTACAGCACTATCACGAGACGCAGTCGCAATGAAGTTGACCTGCACGCGGAAATCACGAACTCAAGACACTGTGCCACCCAGGTCTACTGGGAGCGGTTACCGCCGAAGAAAGGAAGGAAACAGACCGCCAGGGGTGTGTCTGGTTTTGGGCAGAGCAGCGCAAATCGTCCCACGCCCTGACTTTAATCGCGCAGGCAGATAATGTCGCGTACCTCCCTCCACCCCTCCCCCAGCAGCAGACCTTCTCCGCGTCCCTCCTGCGTAACCCTCCACACCGAGCCCTCTCGCACGAAACAGCGGCCGTCAGGCCAATGCAATTGGCGCAGATTTAGACGGTTCGGCTCGGTTTGGTAGTGGCGATGTGAGAGTCGTTGAAATACGAGGGGATAGGGTGTTGATGCAGAGGATGGAGGGTGGGGTGGTAAGGCACGATTGACAAGGCTTGTCGGGGCGACGTAACGCACGCCTTTCACTCGTTCTCACCGGATTCGCGTCCCGCCTCGGGCGAGCCGATCTGCCGCGCAGGGGAAGGCAGGGGAGGGCGCCAAGCCCCGTTAATCCCCCACCCAACCTGCCGTTTATAATTCACGAGAAACATGTCTGAGGAAGAAAAAAAAAAGTTTCCGCCTTCCAAGCAGACAACACATCGGACACTCAACGATACTGCCTGGCAAGATTGCTCCCACAGCCTTTTGGGGTATGGCAGTCTGTATATAGGGTGGCACCTATGCACGGACTATTCAGAGGCATGCAATTAACGCATCCCCGCCGCAGGGCAAACACGGGAGTGCAGGCGAGTGTGACTCGGACCCGAACATGACCGACGGGACAGGGGCGCGAAAGCGAACGCACAAAGTGCTTTTGTTCACTCTCAAGCGAGCCTTGATGAAGGGGAAGGAGAGGTTAACCAGCGGCCGCTCCGAGAGCGCAGCCGTCATGCAGAGGCGTCGAACGCACCGCTACTCCCAGGCAGGGATGCGTGGCAGGCCAAGACCGGGGGTCAACTGGAAGGCGTGCCAAAGTTCGCTCCGGCGCATTCTTAAAGATGCTGGGCCTAATGATTGTGGTGTGGCGAGGAGATGGGGGTAGGCGGGAGAAAACTTTGCACTTGCGTGATGCCACCGCTACCCCCATCACCCCCAGTCGGCGACTGTGCCGTGCGTTTGTTTTCCCAGATAAGTCGGGCTTGCCGTGGCCTCGTGAAGGGGGGCACGCGAGGGAAACCTGATAAAAAGTTTCTGTTTTGTCGGGAAAGCCCGGCCCGTCTGTTTACCCAGGCATCCTTTACGACACCGGAGGCCTTGAAACATTGCCCAGTCTGCGTGGCTTTTCGGAAACACGCATATGGTCGCACAGTCCACTCTATATTTATCGGAGAGACGAGGAAACGCCGTTAAACCATATGGTGGAATGGGGGTGGCCACCCTCAACCGCAACGTGCTGAGACCGCTTTTGCCTTTTCCGAGGTCGACTCCCTTTGCTTCGTGTTAAGGTCTTTGCAGCTGCTTGGGCAGGCGGTCGGGCAACTAGCACAGCTGTTTCCAGCAACACCAGGTTGCACCTGCTCCTGCAGAGATCTGGCTTTGCCTCAGGTCGAGGCAGGGACGAGTTTTACCGCCACTGCCTTATCTTATAACGCGCGACCTTCGGCCTGAGATCTCCCTTTGTGCGGTCGTCTGTTTGGATTAATTCTGCCTAATTGTCTCTCGAGTGACCTTTAGGGGACGCCTTGCCTTGCAGCCCGATGGGTCACAACCCGGGTTAAAAAAAAACACCCTAATTTACGCGCTCAGTGGAGCAGAGTATAAATTTGGCTGGCTATAAAACCGAGGGAAGAGCGTTCCGAATTCCGGATTTATCGCCAAACCGATCTCGTTCGCGCCAAGGCTGTATGTAGACCGGGTGGCTCAGCAGTCACGCGGATTCAGAGTCTCTGGAGCATAGGGAACCGCTTTAAAAGTTAATGACGGATAGCGTCTGTGGGTTTATTTTCGCAATTTCCCCCGCAGAGCGTCGAGCGTGACGGCCTTGTTGTGAAAGGCGTCGCGACGCTAAATGTTGACATTTTGTGTCTAATGCTGATTGACGTCCGACGTGCGATCTTTGCTCGGACCACGTGATTTGCCCATCTACCTGTTGGCCCTTGCGGAGCGCGCTCTCCCTGTTCCCCGGGCAAATTGCGCATGCACGTGCTCGCGCCGCGCCCTTAATTGCGTCCGCTGGGAGATACTGCGACACAAAGGCTCTGTATAGTAGCCAGGCTGGAAGGACGTGGGGGTAGGTGGAGGAGGAGGAGGCAGTACACCACTTGTTGTAGAAGGAAAGTGAGAATTTGGAAAAGAGAAAGATAAAATTGATGAACAAGCCAAGGCAGGATGACGAGTCCTAGCAGGCCACGGCTTAGCAGACACGCGGACTGCACTAATGAGACAAATTACCTGGGAAAGGGAGCACGTATGGCTGGTTGGGCACTGCCGCTCAGAGTTATCCACACACCATGGTGTTGGTGGGTGCGAGTGAAGTGGTGGAGAGAAAGAGGGGGTGGAGTGAGAATGAGGCGGATTTGGAAGTGGAAGTGGGAGTTGGGGTGAGGAGAGAGAGGGAACGGGATCGGTTGGGGGGGGCGAGGGGGGAGTTATGGGGGTTTTGCACAGCCAGGCAGAGGGGAGAGCGAGAAAGCGGAAAGGGAATGTATTACGGCGCTGTGCGGCCCATTATCGCACGCGCGGCAAATAGCCCAGGGGAATCGCACTTACACTCCGCCAGGCTTAACCATTGCGGAGCCTGGCGCCATGATCAGACTGGCGGCCCTTTTGACTGACTTTTCCATCATGCGCCTGGGAGTGCAGCAGGCAGACAGATCGATTCGTAAATGAACTCTGGATTCAAAGAAAACGTTGAATGTCAGAGAAAACGGTCTCCCACGCATGCAGCCATTCACCAAGCGTGTATCTATGTAGGCGTTTCCAATTAACACCTGGAAAGTACCAATGTGTGCTACATTCCTGAAAGAGTTAAATAAGAAAAATGTACAATCGTGTGTGCACCTGCAAGTGTATTTAGCACCCGACATAGATGGCATTTCATCACTGGTTGTGTTTGTTTCACAGGTATACTCACATCACGAGCATTATTTGCGATGGGGACAACATTCTGCGGACCACAGAAAACTGAAGCTCTGCTCTGAAACCACCGAAGGTTGTTTTCTCCGCAGCAGTCGAATGTGATTTTGTCCACATAGGGTTCGTTCAAATCCCCAACGGCTTGCCTTTTGGAGACGACGGAGCTACAAGAACGTACAACGTCAACAACTGTGAGGAAAGAAAAATTGTAGTATTGAGAAATGGCTCAATCCTTGAAAGTTTTTGACTTGTCGAAAGGCAAAGGACAGCCTAGTTTGATAAAGCACTTGGGTGCAGATCATGACATGATTGGTTGCGGAGACCTCAGTGGATTCAGTAAGCACCAGTACGCATGTGCTGTGGAGGCATTTGCTCGTGATGGTGGACAGCTTTTTATGAAAGCAAGAAATACCCCCAATATGCTTCTTCAGACAAACGGTGCATACTTGGGTCCACCGACTCTCTTCCCTGGCGGTGGTCTCAATGATCACATGGTCATGGTCCCAAAGCCAATACCAATGCTTCCCGTGCCCATTGGTCAGTCCTTCATGCACATGGTTCCCTACCTATCCCGCGACGCAATTCTTCCATCGCATGGGCCACTTTCTGACATTGCAACTAACAAAGCTGTATCGGCTGCACATGCACTTCTCAGCTGTGGCCTACCAGTGACGCCCAATGACATGCTAGGTCCTAAGGGCATGCTTCTCCGCCTCGAGCTGCCCAGCATGATGCATGCAGCGGCGGCTGCCGCTGCCATCATGCCGCACTCTCATTTGCCGAGACCCAAAACCCAAACTCAGCCACAACCACAGGGCCCTACACAGGGCAGCGCCTTCCAGTTGGCCGGTACTGCACCGGAGACACTTGCCACCGCGACCCTGGCCGATCCTGGAAACAACGGAGCGGGAATGACACTGGGACTCGGTGGCCCTGCACCAGTATCCACGGAATCCGCAGCAAAAAGGTCGGCATCAGCGACGGCCATGGCAGCTGGAGCAGGCGGCGCGGGTGCTGCGGCTGGTTCTGCTGCCAAGAAGAAGAGGAAGCGATGTGGAGTGTGTCCACCATGCCTCCGCCGTCTCAACTGCGGCGAGTGTCGTAGCTGCAAGAACCGGCGCACGGGCCATCAGATCTGCAAGCTGCGCAAATGTGAGGAGCTTAAAAAAAAGCCAACATCATTTGCCGAGGTAAACCATTCTTAGCTGTATCTATAAAATTCCAACCATGAGCTTAATCATTCTGACTCATTTTCCAATAAAATTTTGGAATTGCCGATGCCAAAACATTGCTACATACACTTAAAAGCAGTTGTTATGTTTGTTTACGTGTATTATAATACATTGATGACATCAAAGATGCAACACTGCAGTCCATTTATTTATTTTTACTTGTAGCGCATGTTCTTTTAAACACATTGTAATCTTTTATACAAAGTTATAAGCTGTGTATTATAATTACATTTTGACATGTTTTATGAAACCCAACCTATACATTACAGTTTCATGTCGATGTACACAAATGCAATCAAAACAAATAGTTGTCTCTTCATCGGTTATGCCTCTTAGAGGCAATACCATCATTGTTGAGCAATATACAAGGGCCATTTGAAAAGGTAGTACAAATGCAATACCTGCAATAGTCCAGGACACGCCAACATTTTCTTTATTTTTCAATATAAAAGTGTATAAAATAGTTTAAATTTTTTTTCTTTCTGATCATGTGTACGACAAAGTGCTGATCCTTCCAGGATTCCAGCCTTGAAACGTTCCTCCATTTGCCGTGAACATCCCAAAAGTTCTGTTGAGAGCGCGGGTCTCCATTGTCATTATTGCTAGTATGAACAAATGTTGGCGTTTCTTGGAATAATGTGAGTATCTGGTTGGTAGAACCTTTTGAACCTTTCTTCCTCCCCCAGCCCTCACTTCTCCGCCCTCACTGCCCCCAACGTATACTACATGTTGTTTTTCTCTTCTGCATTTAACTAACGATCCTCTTGTTTTGATTGTGCTTACAGAGCGTCCTTTTTGAGCACTGAAAGCTTCGCTGGATTAACTGCCAATGGAGAACTGCATCGAACGGCAAACCTTGGTCTTCCGTCGTATTGTGGACATGTGGAGACCGCGTGTGGGGGAAGCGGGTGGTGAGAGAGAGAGAGAGAGAGAGAGAGAGAGCCAGCCAGATGCAGCAGTAAACAGCCAAAAAAGAAAGGAAAAAAAAAGAATGGTTCACGCACTATTAATAACAAACATAATCCCAAGGTGGATGCGAGAAGAGATGTCACTGAAAGATTTGCTTATTTTCCTCTTCTATAATTGGTCACTTTGTCTTTGACATAGTATCTATCGTCACCAAAAGATGTACGCTTCTGTGTGCGCACATTATAAGTCTTATCTCATAACATTTCAGATAAACCGTTGCAACAGTGCGAGCTTCTCTCATCATGACAGCTTGTATCTGGCTCCTGCGCAGAAAAATCAGATGTGCCTGTCAGTTGTTCACAATCATTTGGGTAGATCATCATCCAAGGGTCCATACTCGTGCGCTTTTGCTCTCACAAACACCTTCCGAACACACGGTGAATATCACGGAAGCAGCGGTACGAGCAATGCCGTTTTCGATTGGACGGTTTACGTGCGCATCATCTCCAAACCGCCAAAATAGCGATTGGGAATTGGCGGGCGTGAAGAGGTAATGATTTTTCCTTGACAAACCGCCATTAAGAGGAGCACAACGTGAGTCCAGGGCAGAGTTTCATATCCCGGAGAGATGGCAGCGCCTCGCGCGGAATCCTGGATTCGTCTCCAGCAGCTCCTTTGTCTGCTTGCGATGATCTTTCAAAGGGGTCCGCTTACATCGCAACGCATCTTCTCCACGGGTCTCGTCATTCAACGTCCTTAGATATGGCTCGCCTAATTGCGCACGTTGCTGTGAAATTATTTCCTTAAATTTCATTGTTTAATTCAATTTCCTTGAGCTCTCTTTTCCACGTCTCCTGTAAAACCCAGTGCCCCGGCCTGGTCCTTGATGCTTTGGATGAGTCGGTACATGCTGCTTATCCTGGGGAGGTGGATGGCCTCTAAAGGAGTTTTATTTCCATCTATTAGTGGGTGCAGCCATTACTAGTCAGATGGTGGCACACGAGAGTCTACAGGGTGCTTAAAACAACCATCGAACAGACATGTATGTAAGGCTTCATGTTCGACAGCTCTTATACATTTGACTGTGCGAAAGGGGTATTCATTCTGAGATGGAAGATAACATGGATGGAAGATGTGAATTAATTGTCGTGATTATGGCCGAAGTCATCACTGCACATCCCGAATGGCAAACAGGACAAAAAAAAAAAATTGATGACTAAATTGACCAAGGTGGGTTTTACTGAAGACACTGCAGGTTTAGAGGAGTTGGGTAGAAACCCCATTACAGTTCGATGGAACTCGACGTGAACTGACCTTGAAGCGGCTGGCTAGTATCAACACCGACAAGCTTGGAGCTAACCTCCCATGGGTTCAGCCAAGTCGAGTCGGCCACGTCCCTTTTCACTCCACATCCCCCACTTATAAAACAGCCTATGCTTTCATGAGCTGCAATTGAATTGCACATCGCCTGGATCTCAGGACGCCGAGGATGGAAAAGGCTCCGTGCTGGACAAAACAGTGGCGTCGCTCAATGTAAATGTACTTAGTCTATTGTAAATTCTTGTACATTTCCGAGTGTACGTCGGAGTTGACTGTTGATGTAGAGCACTGCTAAGTAACTTTTTTCTGCTAAAAGAAACTTTTTTTTGTTTTGTTTTGTTGTTGTTGAGTTCTTACCGCGAGGCTTATTTCCCCCCCATTGAACAGTGGTCGCTGTACTTTCGATTGTTAAGGCGTCAGCTGTTTTGTACGTTTCCAGGAAAAGATTTCCAACCGTGGTACCTTTCGTTGCTGTCCAATCGGTGCGTTCCACGTGGTCCCTTTGTAAACGGTATATTTTGTTATGGATGGAACGAAATGCATACTGTACATAGATCTACATATTTTTAATTATTTTTTTTGGTTTTCAGAAGATTGCGTTTACATTTAAATATTAAAGCGAAATTTACTGTGCATCGATGCTTCCTGTGCTATCTTTTACATTTTACTTTAAACCAATGTGCCTCCGGTATGAACTTCATGTAGGGGATTACACTTGGTTGGCACCTACTTGCTGTTGGGCTTTTATTTCTTTTTTTTACTTTTAGCTCACAGATTGCCTCCGGTGCAGTGGTAAACTACCTAATCTCACTCAGCACTGTCGTGGTGATCATTATTAGGTCCTTGGCCTGACAGAAGCCAATCGTTGTCAATGCTGTTATTTGGCTGCGTCGTCCTACTTAATACAGCAATTAAACTGGGTCTGTGTAGCAATCGATATTTTATTTTTCTGCTTCCGTGTAGATCAATTCTCATACTAGAACAAAGTCCCGAGGAATAACAAAAGGTGCAATTCAACGCCAAATATGTGGCATCCTTTGGGAAATGGTTCAGGTAGCCATGATGACCGGGTAGACTGGACGAGTTCGCAACGACAGCAGAAAGGACCATTTTGTCACCACCTCTCATCCGCCTTCGACCCCGTAAAAAAGCACCGAGTCACGTGGTTGGAACTGTATGCTAATGAGATAATGCCAGTCGCATTAATTATGCTAATGAGCGCTGATGAGTGCGCTCGGCTTCTCGCGGGTTCGTGGATGGAGGATCTAGGCGCAGATTAGGAATGTCACATTCTTTGTGGTAAACGCTCTGATTCGCAGTCATCGGAACCCCGGAACTCACAGCTTTGGCTCAGAGCTTCTGGTTTATACAAATCCATCTTCGCAGCTTCCTGAAATGCTATATCCTCCAGAACGCCATTAGCGCCCGGAGTTTTATACTACGCCCAAGGCCATTTGCGTCTGCCAACGCCCGGAACCTGACGATGGTCGCCTGCAGCGAGCCGGACAACCCCAGCCCTGGGGCTAGTACTCATTTGTCTTCACCCAGCCGGCTTGGAATGTGCGCCCTGGGATCGCCAGCTTGCGAAACGGCCGCCAGATCCGCGGGTTCTTCCCTCTTTAGCGGTTCTCGCCGCAGGGTTCCGGATATCCCAGAGGACGACGCCAGGGTCAGGATGTTCCTGGTGCTGCCTCGGGGGACGGGAACAGAACGGTGGGCGGCTGAGCTAACTTGCGCCCAGGGCGCAGAGCTGCGGCCTAATCAGAGCATGGCAAGAAGTCCGTGCGGTTTCCATGGCAACTATCAGTAGGGTTAGCTTGAGGTTAAACACATGAAAATCCCCGAGAGCAACTCGAAACCCCGCCCGTAGATCAATTCTATCACATCCCGTTCAAATACTTGCTCTCTCTCTCGCTCTTTCCCTCTCTGTCTGTCTCTCTCTCTTATTCTCTTATTTTCCTCTATCTCCTCTCTCTCCCCCTCTTTCTGTCTGTTTTCCTCTATCTCCCCATCTCTCTCTCTCTCACCCTCTCTCTATTTCCCCCTCTCTCTCTCTCTCTCTCACCCTCTCTCCATCTCCCCCTCTCTCTCTCTCTCTCACCCTCTCTCCATCTCCCCCTCTCTTTCCCTCTCTCTGTCTGTTTTCCTCTATCTCCCCCTCTCTCTCTCTCTCTCTCTCATCCTCTCTCCATCTCCCCCTCTCTTACACCCTCTCTCCCTCTCTTTCTGTCTGTTTTCCTCGATCTCCCCCTCTCTTTCCCTCTCTCTGTCTGTTTCCCTCTATCTCCTCCTGTCTCTGTCTCTCTCTCTCTGTCTCTGTCTCTCTGTCTCTCTGTCTCTGTCTCTGTCTCTCTGTCTCTGTCTCTCTGTCTCTCTGTCTCTCTGTCTCTCTGTCTCTCTGTCTCTCTGTCTCTGTGTCTCTCTGTCTCTCTCTCTCTCTCCATCCATCTCCCCCTCTTTCACACCCCCTCACCCCTCCTCTCTCTATCTCCCCCTCTCTCACTCTCTTTCCCTCTCTCTCTCTCTCACTCTCTCTCCCTCCTTCCCTCTATCTCCCCCACTCTCACTCCTCCTCTCTCTATCTCCCCGTCTTTCTCCCTCCCTCACACTCCCTCACCGCTCCTCTCTCTCCCGCTATCTCCCCTCCCTCACCTTCTCTCTCCCTCTTTCCCTCTCTCAAACCCCCTCTCCCCCTCTCTCTCGCTCTTCCCCCATCCTCTTCCTTTCTCCCCACTTGCCTTCTTTCCGATTTATTTTCTCATATATTACTTCTTTCTTTCCCCATTTATACCTTTCTGTCTCTATTTTTACTGCACGACATTGAATAGTCTGTGACCATTTTTGTTAGGAAATATAAAATTAAATAATTTGGCCTTTTTGCTGCTTATGAGACATCTCATTAGCACTGCTGCTTCCCTCTGGGTTGTCTTGTCTGCTTTCCATTTCCATGGGAATCAGATCTGACCAAAACTGTTCACCTGTTGTGTTATGAGCCACACAGGACATCATGGAGCACACCTACGCGATCACGTAAGCCGTTACGAATGTTATGGTACTGTTTAAACAAGAGTAGGCATTTGGACTATTACAATATGATTGATCACAAGTCTGGCATTGGTGTGACCTCCAAGGTAATGTACTTGGCAGATTCCTTGAATCTTATGGCTTGAAGGTGACCATACGGATCTCTTTCTGCCTTTTTGCTTCTTAAATCTGCTGTTTGACCTAATCTAACCATTTTTCTTTGGTTTTCTTGACTTTGCGATTGGCCAACACCACGTGATTTTAATTTATTCATTCTTTAGTTTTCTTGACTCATTATTTGCATCTTGTAATAGAAAAAAAATGGCATTCATTGAGGTTCGAATGCCATCCCAAGTACAAATTGTCACCCTGCAGTTTTGCTTGCGTGTTGTCCATCAGAAGGACATAATTGTGCATGTTGTCCATCGGAAGGACATCATTGTGCGTGTTGTCCATCGGAAGGAAATCATTGTGTGTTGTCCATCAGAAGGACATCATTGTGCATGTTGTCCATCGGAAGGACATCATTGTGCATATTGTCCATCAGAAGGACATCATTGTGCGTATTGTCCATCGGAAGGACATCATTGTGCGTGTTGTCCATCGGAAGGAAATCATTGTGCGTGTTGTCCATCGGAAGGACAACTGTGTGTGTTGTCCATCAGAAGGACAACATTGTGCGTGTTGTCCATCGGAAGGACAACATTGTGTGTGTTGTCCATCGGAAGGACAACATTGTGCGTGTTGTCCATCGGAAGGACATCATTGTGCATGTTGTCCATTGGAAGGACAACATTGTGTGTGTTGTCCATTGGAAGGAAATCATTGTGCGTGTTGTCCATCGGAAGGCCAACATTGTGCGTGTTGTCCATCGGAAGGACAACATTGTGCGTGTTGTCCATCGGAAGGACATCATTGTGCATGTTGTCCATTGGAAGGACATCATTGTGCGTGTTGTCCATCGGAAGGACAACATTGTGCGTGTTGTCCATCGGAAGGACATCATTGTGCATGTTGTCCATTGGAAGGACATCATTGTGCGTGTTGTGCATAGGAAGGACATTATTGTGCGTATTGTCCATCGAAAGGACATCATTGTGCGTGTTGTCCATCGGAAGGACATCATTGTGCATGTTGTCCATTGGAAGGACATCATTGTGCGTGTTGTCCATAGGAAGGACATTATTGTGCGTATTGTCCATCGAAAAGACATCATTGTGCGTGTTGTCCATCGGAAGGACATCATTGTGCATGTTGTCCATTGGAAGGACATCATTGTGCGTGTTGTCCATAGGAAGGACATCATTGTGCATGTTGTCCATTGGAAGGACATCATTGTGCGTGTTGTCCATAGGAAGGACATCATTGTGCGTGTTGTCCATAGGAAGGACGTCAAGTTAGAGGATCCTATGCCAGCACTTGTCGTTAGCACTGATATAAATATAACTGGATCAATGGCTTGCTGAAAAAACTGATCACCGGCCACCACCTTGGTACTCACCACAACATGAAAGAGCCATATTAAAAAGAAAAACTCAGTTCATTTTTTTTTAACTGCTAATCTTGGATTTGTTTCTTTCCTTGTTGTTTGCTATGGAACTTTCTGTCGGTAGTGAGTCCCAAATCCCAATATGGCAGCCACTTGGCCTCATCAGCAAATGCACTCTCATCGGGGCTGGTAGTTCGTCCATGTTATCGAAGTCATTGGCCGTTAATGGGCGTTAAGAATCCTACGGTATCCATCGTGAAGAGTAGGTGCATGAGGTATCGTCGTCACCCTTGCCAAATTACAGATTGCTGTCAGATTCATTCGAACGTAAGGATTTGCCAGCCGGTTCGTGAAAGACTCGAATCACGAACATTCCCTGGCCGACCCCAGATGGTGAGAATAATTGGTTCTGTTGAAGAAGTTTGTTCGCTGAAAAAAAAAAAAAAAAAAACTTTTGTTTGTCTCATTGACCATGGAAGCATCAATGATGCCATGGTTGTTAACCGTATAGGCGGTGTAACGGGATGGCTTAAAGGAGCAGCCTCTGGGATAACAAGCCGTGAGGAGTATTTCCATGTCCAGGTGAACTTTCCGATTGAAAACCCAGCTGGCTCATTAATGGCCTTCAAGAAGAGGGTAATCTGCTTATCCAGTAAATTCGAGTCGACATGTGCTGCTCGTCTACACTTTCTGTATCGATTCTTAATGCTCTCAGGGCTGCTCGTGATGGGGGTGAAAATTCTACTTATAAAAAATAAATTCTGTCCAAAACTTTTGTTTTGTAACCAAATGTGAAAAAAATGGCATCGTTTTTAGTTTTGGAGGTCGGGGAGGGTATGATGGTGGTGCTTCTTTCAAAATCAATGTACCGTACTCTTTACAGAAGGTCGGTGCTGCCAAACCAGTTTCCTGGCAAGGCCTATGCTGGGTAGTTTGCCATTGCCTTCCCCAGCAGTCAGTCAAGGTTGGAATTTGTAAATATTCACGGTGCCAACGATAGCTCGCCTCCTCTTCGCGAAGAACACCGTGGGATCTTTAAGGTCCACAAACTAATTATAGCAGACGAGACACCAGGATGGCAGTTTACAACTGGGCAGAGATTCAAACCCAGACTACACAGCACAAAGGCAATCCTACCAACCTGGAACCTATTTAGACTGATGGAATGCCTCATAGCTAACAATTACCTTTGAGTTGCTTTGTTTGGGTTTCATTCCCCACACAATAGGATCCAACCCTACGTCTGCACTCCATGAGCAGTGCAGGTATGACATGCTACATCAGAGCACACCTTCTTTTTGGAGAGATCATTAAGCCACCTGTCTTTTATGTTTGCATTTCCTTGTTTGTGGATGTGAAATATTTATTTATTTTCATTAATTAATTTATTTCATTATTTTATTTTCATTATTTTTAATTTTTATTTATTTATTTTCAATTTATTTTCATATTTTGACTTTTACCTTTGAATATTATTCTTGTTTTTCCGACCTTTACATTCGTCTTGCAGACCAGGTGCAGTAGATGCCACAAGACCATTGCGTAACGTATTTAATTTCACTCTCCATATTGCTACCTCATTCTCACAAAAGGTGCATTCCTCTGATTACTGGGTGACACCCTTTAGCCCTTTAGCACAACAAACTATGCAAACTTACCAAGTGCAGAAAAAACTAGAAAGCATCTGAAAATGCAAAGCCCGTCCTTGAGTGTTTGTATCCCGACGTCTTCGTCTTCTTCTTATTCCGTATGCTCGAAAACAGTAAAAAAAAAAAAAAAAAAAAAAAGAAGAAAATTGATGATTTTATGCAGCCTTGCCCTTTGAGCTTTATTTAAAATTTAAAAAATCAGCTTCTAGTTTTTGATTAGTGAACCAATTCAGTGACCCAATATGCAAATTCTTAAAATTTCAGATCAATGGAATGAAAATTGATGATTTATGTGACACTGACCTTTTGACCAAATTATTAATTTACCTTCATGTTATCATAATAAAGCTTTGTTGAAAATATGACAAAACTCAAATTGTAAATTTTAATGTCAGGTCAATTGGATGAAAATTGATGATTATAGGTGACGCTGACCTTTAACCTTTTGACAAAATTATGAATTTGCCTTTTCCTTTTTACCATAATAAAGCTTTGTTGAAAATTTGATGCCCGGACGGACACGGACACACACGGCCACACACACACACACACACACGGCCACACGCGCACACACACGGCCACACACACACACACACACGGCCACACGCACACACAGGGCAACACACAGGGCAACACACAGGGCAACACACAGGGCAACACACAGGGCAACACACAGGGCAACACACACACACACAGAGCGCCAGACACACACACACAGAGCGCCAGACACACACACACAGAGCGCCAGACACACACACACAGAGCGCCAGACACACACACACAGAGCGCCAGACACACACACACAGAGCGCCAGACACACACACACAGAGCGCCAGACACACACACACAGAGCGCCAGACACACACACACAGAGCGCCAGACACACACACACAGAGCGCCAGACACACACACACAGAGCGCCAGACACACACACACAGAGCGCCAGACACACACACACAGAGCGCCAGACACACACACACAGAGCGCCAGACACACACACACAGAGCGCCAGACACACACACACACACAGAGCGCCAGACACACACACACACACAGAGCGCCAGACACACACACACACAGAGCGCCAGACACACACACACAGAGCGCCAGACACACACACAGAGCGCCAGACACACACACAGAGCGCCAGACACACACACAGAGCGCCAGACACACACACAGAGCGCCAGACACACACACAGAGCGCCAGACACACACACACACAGCGCCAGACACACACACACAGAGCGCCAGACACACACACACAGAGCGCCAGACACACACACACAGAGCGCCAGACACACACACACACACAGAGCGCCAGACACACACACACACACAGAGCGCCAGACACACACACACACACACAGAGCGCCAGACACACACACACACAGAGCGCCAGACAAACACACACACAGAGCGCCAGACACACACACACACAGAGCGCCAGACACACACACACACACAGAGCGCCAGACACACACACACACAGAGCGCCAGACACACACACACACAGAGCGCCAGACACACACACACACAGAGCGCCAGACACACACACACACAGAGCGCCAGACACACACACACACAGAGCGCCAGACACACACACACACACAGAGCGCCAGACACACACACACACAGAGCGCCAGACACACACACACACAGAGCGCCAGACACACACACACACAGAGCGCCAGACACACACACACACAGAGCGCCAGACACACACACACAGAGCGCCAGACACACACACACAGAGCGCCAGACACACACACACAGAGCGCCAGACACACACACACAGAGCGCCAGACACACACACACAGAGCGCCAGACACACACACACAGAGCGCCAGACACACACACACAGAGCGCCAGACACACACACACAGAGCGCCAGACACACACACACAGAGCGCCAGACACACACACACAGAGCGCCAGACACACACACACAGAGCGCCAGACACACACACACACAGAGCGCCAGACACACACACACACAGAGCGCCAGACACACACACACACAGAGCGCCAGACACACACACACACAGAGCGCCAGACACACACACACAGAGCGCCAGACACACACACACAGAGCGCCAGACACACACACACAGAGCGCCAGACACACACACACAGAGCGCCAGACACACACACACAGAGCGCCAGACACACACACACAGAGCGCCAGACACACACACACAGAGCGCCAGACACACACACACAGAGCGCCAGACACACACACACAGAGCGCCAGACACACACACACAGAGCGCCAGACACACACACACAGAGCGCCAGACACACACACACAGAGCGCCAGACACACACACACAGAGCGCCAGACACACACACACAGAGCTCCAGACACACACACACAGAGCGCCAGACACACACACACAGAGCGCCAGACACACACACACAGAGCGCCAGACACACACACACAGAGCGCCAGACACACACACACAGAGCGCCAGACACACACACACAGAGCGCCAGACACACACACACAGAGCGCCAGACACACACACACAGAGCGCCAGACACACACACACACAGAGCGCCAGACACACACACACACAGAGCGCCAGACACACACACACACAGAGCGCCAGACACACACACACACAGAGCGCCAGACACACACACACACAGAGCGCCAGACACACACACACACAGAGCGCCAGACACACACACACACACACAGAGCGCCAGACACACACACACACACAGAGCGCCAGACACACACACACACAGAGCGCCAGACACACACACACAGAGCGCCAGACACACACACACAGAGCGCCAGACACACACACACAGAGCGCCAGACACACACACACAGAGCGCCAGACACACACACACAGAGCGCCAGACACACACACACAGAGCGCCAGACACACACACACAGAGCGCCAGACACACACACACAGAGCGCCAGACACACACACACAGAGCGCCAGACACACACACACAGAGCGCCAGACACACACACACAGAGCGCCAGACACACACACACAGAGCGCCAGACACACACACACAGAGCGCCAGACACACACACACAGAGCGCCAGACACACACACACAGAGCGCCAGACACACACACACAGAGCGCCAGACACACACACACACAGAGCGCCAGACACACACACACACAGAGCGCCAGACACACACACACACAGAGCGCCAGACACACACACACACAGAGCGCCAGACACACACACACACAGAGCGCCAGACACACACACACACAGAGCGCCAGACACACACACACACAGAGCGCCAGACACACACACACACAGAGCGCCAGACACACACACACACAGAGCGCCAGACACACACACACACAGAGCGCCAGACACACACACACACAGAGCGCCAGACACACACACACACAGAGCGCCAGACACACACACACACAGAGCGCCAGACACACACACACACAGAGCGCCAGACACACACACACACAGAGCGCCAGACACACACACACACAGAGCGCCAGACACACACACACACAGAGCGCCAGACACACACACACACAGAGCGCCAGACACACACACACACAGAGCGCCAGACACACACACACACAGAGCGCCAGACACACACACACACAGAGCGCCAGACACACACACACACAGAGCGCCAGACACACACACACACAGAGCGCCAGACACACACACACACAGAGCGCCAGACACACACACACACAGAGCGCCAGACACACACACACACAGAGCGCCAGACACACACACACACAGAGCGCCAGACACACACACACAGAGCGCCAGACACACACACACAGAGCGCCAGACACACACACACAGAGCGCCAGACACACACACACAGAGCGCCAGACACACACACACAGAGCGCCAGACACACACACACAGAGCGCCAGACACACACACACAGAGCGCCAGACACACACACACAGAGCGCCAGACACACACACACAGAGCGCCAGACACACACACACAGAGCGCCAGACACACACACACAGAGCGCCAGACACACACACACAGAGCGCCAGACACACACACACAGAGCGCCAGACACACACACACAGAGCGCCAGACACACACACACAGAGCGCCAGACACACACACACAGAGCGCCAGACACACACACACAGAGCGCCAGACACACACACACAGAGCGCCAGACACACACACACAGAGCGCCAGACACACACACACAGAGCGCCAGACACACACACACAGAGCGCCAGACACACACACACAGAGCGCCAGACACACACACACAGAGCGCCAGACACACACACACAGAGCGCCAGACACACACACACAGAGCGCCAGACACACACACACAGAGCGCCAGACACACACACACAGAGCGCCAGACACACACACACAGAGCGCCAGACACACACACACAGAGCGCCAGACACACACACACAGAGCGCCAGACACACACACACAGAGCGCCAGACACACACACACAGAGCGCCAGACACACACACACAGAGCGCCAGACACACACACACAGAGCGCCAGACACACACACACAGAGCGCCAGACACACACACACAGAGCGCCAGACACACACACACAGAGCGCCAGACACACACACACAGAGCGCCAGACACACACACACAGAGCGCCAGACACACACACACAGAGCGCCAGACACACACACACAGAGCGCCAGACACACACACACAGAGCGCCAGACACACACACACAGAGCGCCAGACACACACACACAGAGCGCCAGACACACACACACAGAGCGCCAGACACACACACACAGAGCGCCACACACACACACACAGAGCGCCAGACACACACACACAGAGCGCCAGACACACACACACAGAGCGCCAGACACACACACACAGAGCGCCAGACACACACACAGAGCGCCAGACACACACACAGAGCGCCAGACACACACACAGAGCGCCAGACACACACACAGAGCGCCAGACACACACACAGAGCGCCAGACACACACACAGAGCGCCAGACACACACACAGAGCGCCAGACACACACACAGAGCGCCAGACACACACACAGAGCGCCAGACACACACACAGAGCGCCACACACACACAGAGCGCCACACACACACAGAGCGCCACACACACACAGAGCGCCACACACACACACAGGGCCACACACACACACACACAGGGCCACACACACACACAGGGCACACACACACACACACACACACACACACACACACACACACACACACACACACACACACACACACACACACACACACACACACACACACACACACACACACACGATTACAAAACCCCGTCCTCTGCGCAGTGGACAGACTATCAAAGCCCTTCATGATCGCATACAAAATACAAATCACTACTTCTTTGTAAAGATAAACTTTGCCTGCTCATGGAAGACTCCCTCGATTGAGTGATTTAACACTACAATCAGGTCAAATGTAAGACCAAGAACAGATCTAGCAGCCCAAGAACAGCTACGTACGAGGCATTGTGAAAGATCTACCACAGAATCGTAATGGAAGACAACCTCATAGGCAGGAGCATACTTCACTCTTCCATAACCATCAAGCTAGGAGACTAGCTTTCGTGAAGGAGGAATGCAGGATGGTATGATTATAAGGGCACTTAGACGTACCTGAGAATGAACAGGAACACTGTGTGCAGAGAAATGTGGAAGTGAAGTGAACAAGGTTGTGCTTGGTGAGAAAATAAAAGGTCATGGGTGTATAGGGAGGACATCACAAGAAAGTGACGAGCCACCATCTTAAAGAACTGGAAGGACAATCACGACTCAGTCTCTTGGTGGAAAACAAGTCAAGTCCTTACCTCCATTCCTTTAAGATAGCAGCTCACCACCATCTCATATTGATTTGATAAATGTCCACATGTCTTTCTATATGGTGCCTCACAATCACCTTAAGCAGGCTGGAAGGTGGGTTCGCAGGTGGATTAGTAACATGAAGAACTTCTTTAACTCCCAAAATGAGCAGGTAAATCTTAACATGGTCCACTCATCTCCTCAACCTGTCAAGGCTGGAGTGCCCCCAAGGCAGTTTATCAGACGCAGTCTTCTTCTTCACCTTCATCAATGATCTTTCTAATTCCCAGGAAAATGCTCTATTTCTTTACTGATGAATCCACCTTCTGCTTTATCATTTCTCATCCTTCAGACAGGCAGAAGGCAGCCTTTTCCATCTGTGCAACCTCCCATTTACTTCCTAAAGACCTTAACGAATTACTTGAAGAGGTTAAAAATCACTCAAACTTTTGGGCCGCACCATCAGCCATGATCTTTCTTGTGCAGACCATATTTCCAAGAGGGCCTTCAAAGCCAGCCACTGACTGGGCATCGTTTGTCATACAAGGCCTTTCCTTGGCCAATCTGAACTGTTGACAACATACAATGCCTTCTTTCGCAGCTTGATGGAGTACTGCTCTCCCCTTTGGACTGGCACCCCTGCATGACATCTTGCACTTATTGATGCCGTGGAAAGCAAGGCCCTCTAAATCATTGGTATCTCGTGCAATGAAGGTGAGTGTCTCGGCCTCTTACTTTCATGTCACAGACAGGTTGGTGTCCTCTTTGTATATTATGCCACCTCCTTTTTGGTCTTGCACCCTCTCCCCTCTCTTGGTCCCTGCCCCTTCCAGGTTTCCGTAAGCTGCCTGTGGTCTGCGAGTAACCCTCCTTGTTAAATTCCCAAAATCCAGGCTCACTGCTCACCTCCACTTATTTGTTCGTCTTTTCTCTCATTTGTGGAATCCACTTCCCCTGTCTGTTCAGCTCCATTATTCACTCTATGGCTTCAAGACAGCTATTCACCACTACCTCAGGTTATGCCCGAAAATTTTCCTCTCCCCAAGCGACCCCAACCCGAAGCACTACCTTTTTCAAGGTCATTATGATTTTGTCCCCCACTCCCTCGCCTCTTTAAGTTTGTTCCTTTCCTGTTTCATCCCCACTTTCCCCTTCCTCTGCTTGGTGTGTTTCATTCAGCTTATGCGTAGCTAGTTTAACCCCCATGTGTCCTTCTCCCCTTCCCCTTCATGTCACTCTCACTTCTACTCTACTGTTGGTGTTTCCCCCTTTCCATTTGTTCCCTTCTATTCTGCTCTAGCTCTTCCACAAGCCTCGATCATACGTACAAGAAAAGGACATCACAGAATATCTGGACATAGCCATTAATGATCCCATTATGATCGTCATTAGGAGTTGCATGTCAGACTGTGATACAATTATGAATGCGTCCTGGTAGTTGCATCATTACTGAGGCACAGCTGCGCCGCAGTGCTCCTGCACATTCGTGCAGGGACACAGTATTTAACTGGGTTACCAGCAACAACCGCCTACTCCTTGTGAAATACACCATGGGATCTTCAAAATCCACCAGCTAATGCTAGCATTCGGTTGGGTTGGCACACTCCATCGCCTTTCTTGGGAAGTGCGGACCTGATGGTTCATATTCGCGTTGGGAATCAAACCCAAACAAGACATAGGCCAGTGCTACCTCTGAGCAGTCCTGGTGCAAATCCCCTGCACATAGTGCAGCTCTTGACCAAGAATGGTCATAATTGAAAAGCTATCTTAAAACTCCAGATAGCACGGAATCTGTTATCAAAAGCATCACTTCCCTAGAATGGGCTCTGTTTTTCATATGGTTGGGGTGTTCCAAATAATCCTAGACCTCTGTTTAAGCTGTTTAGTTCTCCTAATTGCGTGTTAATTGGAAAGTAATTGGGGTTACAATTACATTCACAATTTAATTGCAAATTACTTTGATCCAGTCTATTAATAATTATTGACAATTAATTTCATATATTTCTTAAATTCCATTTTCCGTTAGTGCACCAACAGCATCCCATGGGCCATGGCTGACGCCAGGGCAGCATTTGATCCAGTGTATCAGCAAAGGAGAGCTGGTACGGGTAAGGCCCTTGGAGGTCATGGAGATAGTATGAATCGGGGAGTCCCACCCGATACTTACAAAAATGCTTTGGCTGGCAAGGGAACGTGCAATTTACACTAACAAGATGGAGCTCCAGGAGTTTCTCAGTTTGGGGTCATTTTCACAACTGTCTGCAGTGGCCTCATCAATGACCTTGCTCCACCGTATGGTCTGTAGTGGTGATGTTTGCCGATGATCTGTTTAGTTCTGTGTCTAGTGTGATCTTCTTACAATGACACAGCTCCATGTCTGCTCATCCCATAAAGCCATGGTCCCATAGAGCCTGCGTTGGTATACGATGGTCTACGATGGTAGGATCGTGGAGCATCGTGGAGCCCAACCTGCGTCGACGTACGATTTTGAGGCCATCGTAGGTTGGAAAATCATCTTTTGAAATGTTCAAAAGATGGTCTACGATGGTCCACGATCCTACAATCGTAGACCATCGTACGACCGTCGTACGACACGTACGATATTGTACGACATCGTACGACGTCGTACGATATCGTACGACAACGTACGACAATCCTGCGAGGCCGCAGGATCATCCTGCGTCCTCGTGCGTCCTCGTAGCTAATTTGAGGGTAGCTACTTTGGGGGTATATATACCCCAGCCATCAGCCATCACTTCATCATCATCAGTTCATGCCGACTTGTTCAGAGTGATCGTGGGCCATCGTAGGTTTGGCCCATCGTATCCCATCGTATACCAACGCAGGGTCTATGGGACCGTGGCTTAAGTTCGACCATATTGAGGATTGGGGAGACAAATGATAAGGTCATTAGCACAACACCTTGGTCATGTAAGTGCCAGGAAATGTCCACTTCCAATGACCCTCAGTAGTTCCACAATCCTCGTCTCAGAAACTGTTAACTTGGTGAAGGTCACCATACACCAGAAACTCAATTGGACCATCCACGTTGACACAATAGCTAGCTCAATATCCTGACTCGACGCGTTCCCACTCCCATGCCCCCCTCACTCCCCACCATGCTGCCCAGCCCCCTAGGCAAAGCTATTCATCATCACTAGGTGAAAATCACAAAACCTTACCCCAACCCTGTCACCAGAGTCTGCGCACATTTCAGGAGGAGGTCCACAACCTCCTTATAAGGGAAATGTGGGATTATCACGTACGCTAAAATTGTTTCCAGAAAGCAGTACCACCATCAATATGCAAGCAAATATGGACAAAATATTTGAAAATGACTTTGCAATTCTCACAAGCACATGTTGTGCAGTCGGCATCGTGAGCTTGGCAAGCTCAAAGGGCACAGAGATGGTGTCCTCAGCAGGTCTATCCCACTCTTGACACCAATCATTTGAACATCTCCAATCATGCTGTTCCTTCAACAGCACCCACCCCCTTCCACCAGTCACATTCTTCCTTTTCCGACTCTCCACCCTCGTTTCCCTTGTCCCGCTGGAGTTGAATCACGTAAATGGTTCTCGCACGGTCGTCTGGGCCGATGCGACGCGTCTCGACTTAATCACCAAACTCGTTACCTCGACGACTTGTAACTGGGAGCGACGACTGCGCTGTAGGGCTACGGCTGTGCTTGGCCCATTGCAGGCCACAGAGGGTTGGAGGGGGAGAAAGGAGGATGTGGGGGGCCACAGAGAGTTGGAGGGGGAGAACGGAGGATGTGGGGGGGCACAGAGGGTTGGAGGGGGAGAGAGGAAGATGTGGGGGGGGGGGGGGCACAGAAGGTTGGAGGAGGAGAATGGAGGATGTGGGGGCCACAGAGAGTTGGAGGGGGAGAAAGGAGGATGTGGGGGGCACAGAGGGTTGGAGGGGGAGAAAGGAGGATGTGGGGGGCCACAGAGGGTTGGAGGGGGAGAAAGGAGGATGTGGGGGCCACAGAGAGTTGGAGGGGGAGAAAGGAGGATGTGGGGGGCTACAGAAGGTTGGAGGGGGAGAAAGGAGGATGTGGGGGGCTACAGAAGGTTGGAGGGGGAGACAGGAGGATGTGGGGGGCACAGAGGGTTGGAGGGGGAGAAAAGAGGATGGGTGGGTGCAGGACGGGCAACAGGGGTGAATCTGCGCAGAGGATGAGACAGATAAGGGTCAAATTCCCAAGAAAGAAGTGTAGATATAGGCTGAGCTGCACATCACTCGTATTGTTCTTCCTCAAAATGAAAGCGGCTTCTTCTGAAGCAGTTTTGTGCTGTGCAGAAAATTTACGGAGACAGCCAATTCCATTTGCGAGCAAAGTTAATGGCCTCCCACCTCTTTTATTTGTGACATCTGAACGTTTTAATCTCTAGCCGTAATTAACGGTAATTTGTTGCACATGGCAGAAGCGTCGAGGCTTTGTGAGCATGTTTACTTAGGGAGGGAATACATCAAACTCGGGTTTCGAGGACAGCAATACAACCTATAAACAAACCGTCCTTTGCTAGTACGAATAGCTTGCTTACATAGATAAAACATAGCGGCAATACCCCTAGTGCTCACCTGGTCGAATAAACAGTATACTGCACTGACTAAAGGTATTTTAAACCAATTTGAATGGTTTCTAGAAGACAGGGCAGTATGTAGAATAATACTAACATAATCATAAGACTTCAAACAAGCAATAAAATACCTATTTCGGGGGGCAACGTCCCTCCCCTCCCCCAACCCCTGTATACCTCCTCAGACCCCAATTTTTCTAATGCCTTGAACAAACGTTTGGTGCTGAAGGTTGTGGTGGAGTTTCATCGAAATTGTGCATGTAATTACTGAGAAGAAAGCAAATACCTATTTTAGGGGATCAAACCTGGACCCACTTTGACCCCGGTAAACCCCTTAGACCCCGATATATTAATGCCGTGAACAAACTTTAATCACAACACAACAAATATAATTTGTGCCAAATTTGGTCACAATCCCTTCAGCGGTTTTGGAGAAGAAGTTGCAAGCGTTTACGGACGGACGGGGATTGACGGACGACACACCATCGCATAAGCTCCCCTGAACTTCATGCCAGGTGAGCTAAAAAAAATGAAAATTGCACTCGTAATATTTTCAAACGTCAACTAACAACATTGCAAATATCGTGTGATCAAAGAAAAAAAAGAAAAAGAAACACACACACACACACACACACACACACACACACACACACACACACACACACACACACACACACACACACACACACACACACACACACACACACACACACACACACACACACACACACACACACACACACACACACACACACACACACACACACACACACACACACACACACACACACACATTATACTGTATATTTCAAATCCTTAATCACATTTCTCATCGGTATTTTCGGGTTTTGGGGTATTTAAAGGGCGAGGTGGGGGGAGGGGGGGGGGGTAATTACAATTTATATTTTCAATCACGTCTGCCAGTCTGTCTGCCTGTCCAGGCCATAATTGTTATGCCTCCGTCCCCGAAAGTGGCTGGAGGCATTACTTTTTTTCTTTTTCTTTTTTAACCATTCGAGCTTTTGTTGTCAACTTTTCAACAAACCTTTATTATGAGAATCTGGAAAAAACGAGAAAATGTGACTGTTGCCAATATGCCTTCGCATAGTCCCACAACGGGTAGATGCCATCACTCTACATATGTATGGGTAGAGGATCACCTTTGTGAAGTTTTGTGTTGATCGGATAAGGTTTGTTTTTCTATCCAAGATGGCTGCCAAACCACGTGACCTATGACATCATCATTTTCAAACTATATGCAACAGTGCTGTTAGATGATTTTTGTAAAATTTCGCACCGATAGGGTGTGCGGTTTCAGAGATATAATTATTTAATATTTTCCTTCAATCCAAAATGGCTGCCAAACCATGTGATCTATGATGTCATAAATTTAATATTTCAATACAAATTGATCATAGATCATGTGCATGTAATTTCAGATTTTTAGGATAAGGAATTCGATTAAAACAATTTTGGCCTGTATACCACTTCACTTATGATGTCATCATTATCATGCTTTTGTTCCCCATTGGGAGTACTTGACAATGTGCCGAGTTTCAAATTTTTCCATTCAACAGTTTCCGAGAAATAGTTTTTAATTATATGCTTTTAATCCAATATGGCTGCCATAACACGTGACCTATGACGTCACAATTATCATAAAAACATTTTGCATGGGTGTCGCTCCTACCCTGAAAGTTTCGTGTCAATCGGACATATGGTTGCTGAGAAAAACGAGGTTTAGCCCAGACGTACGGAAGGACAACCCGAAAACAATGCCTCCGACGACTTTGTTGGCGGAGGCATAATAATTAAAGATTGGGTAAAAATATGAAAGGGGAAAGTCATAGGGACTATAAATAGCCCTTATTAGCCCCACAACAGCTCGTCAAGCACAATACGGCCCGTTTTTTTCTTTTTTTAAATGGCTTCCACCTTTCTTTATTTATTACCCCCGCCAGAGGAGAGGGTATTGCATTTGTGTCCGCCCGTTTGTTTGTCCGTTTGTCCGCACAGAATAAATATGATTTTCTCTGCAACCGCTAGTCCGATTGACAGGAAATTTTCACCATAGGTGCACCTCCTTGTGTAGAATGTTTTTAATGATAATTATGACGTGATAGGTCACTTATGTACAGGTGCCATCTTGGAAAATCCGAAAAAAATTGCACCTCTATATCTACGAAAGCGCGCATAGAAAATAAATGAGACATGGCTCATTGTAAAGAACTCTCCATGGAGAATAATATATGTTGATGATGTCATAAGCTACTCCGTCATGCTCCTCCTCCTCCCATGATGACGTCAAAATTCGACAAGTACAAAACTTCATCCGATCAAGATGAAATTTCGGAAGTGTCATCTATGGATAAATTAGTGTAGAATTTTTTTTTAATGATGACGTCGTTGGTCACGTGGTTCGGCCGCCATATTTGTTTTAACACAAAAGCCTTAAAAACACAAAAAAACACATCCTGGTAAGGGTCTGCAATCTCTGATGGCTCTTTCTTGATTACCATTGAGCTTCAGTGTGTCTGTCCAGCCATTCCCTAATATTATTGCACATTATGCTTTTGTCATCAACAAACCTTTAATTTAATACTATCTATCAGTTTTAACTACTCATTGCGAAGTACATGACGGAATAGTTAACGTCCATCAATGTCCGCAATGCTGGCAGATTTATCCTCCGACCTAATGACCTTCCGAGGACTACGTTGATGAATATGCAACTTTCTAAATGACGTATAAATGCTAAATGAGGTGAGGCCTCTTGCGCATGCGCTGTGCGTGTTTACACAGATTCGGTTAAGCTCGACGGGCACTTTTAACCTGCTGTTGTAACACAAAATCTGTAATTCAAATGGGCTTTTAAACATAATTTCCAGTATTTAAACGAAAGAGTGGCAATTTCGAGATGGTAAACCATATTGTTGCGCTTTTCAAAGCAAATCGGACTCACGAGAATAACCTATAGGAAGAGAAGAAATATTCTTGATTGAGAGGTGTCGGGTTCATACAATTTACTATTTGTAAATTATAGCGTCAATCATTAATATAACACGCACACTTCAAGTTTTAGCAATATTTGCAAACATGTGGTATAATTTTCTTGAAACACCGGAATCAAGCAAACAATATATTTATAACAACCGTCAACCCAAAGAGCCCCCCATAGAGCCCACTTTGCCAACATGAATAGTAAATTTCCCCCTTGCCAACATGAATAGTAAATTCCCCCCTTGCCAACATGAATAGTAAATGCCCCCCTTGCCAATATGAATAGTAAATGCCCCCCTTGCGAACATGAATAGTAAATTCCCCCCTTCCAAACATGTAGTAAATTCCCCCCTTGCCAACATGAATAGTAAATGCCCCCCTTGCCAATATGAATAGTAAATGCCCCCCTTGCGAACATGAATAGTAAATTCCCCCCTTGCCAACATGAATAGTAAATGCCCCCCTTGCCAACATGAATAGTTAATGCCCCCCTTGCCAACATGAATAGTAAATGCCCCCCTTGCCAACATGAATAGTAAATGCCCCCCTTGCCAATATGAATAGTAAATGCCCCCCTTGCGAACATGAATAGTAAATTCCCCCCTTGCCAACATGAATAGTAAGTGCCCCCCTTGCCAACATGAATAGTAAATGCCCCCCTTGCCAACATGAATAGTAAATGCCCCCCTTGCGAACATGAATAGTAAATTTCCCCCTTGCCAACATGAATAGTAAATTCCCCCCTTGCCAACATGAATAGTAAATTTCCCCCTTGCCAAGATGAATAGTAAGTTCCCCCCTTCCAAACATGAATAGTAAATTCCCCCCTTCCAAACATGAATAGTAAATTCCCCCCTTCCAAACATGAATAGTAAATTCCCCCCTTGCCAACATGAATAGTAAATGCCCCCCTTGCCAATATGAATAGTAAATGCCCCCCTTGCGAACATGAATAGTAAATTCCCCCCTTGCCAACATGAATAGTAAATGCCCCCCTTGCCAACATGAATAGTAAATTCCCCCCTTGCCAACATGAATAGTAAGTGCCCCCCTTGCCAACATGAATAGTAAATGCCCCCTTGCGAACATGAATAGTAAATTCCCCCCTTGCCAACATGAATAGTAAATGCCCCCCTTGCCAACATGAATAGTAAATGCCCCCCTTGCGAACATGAATAGTAAATGCCCCCCTTGCGAACATGAATAGTAAATTCCCCCCTTGCCAACATGAATAGTAAATGCCCCCCTTGCCAACATGAATAGTAAATGCCCCCCTTGCCAACATGAATAGTAAATGCCCCCCTTGCCAACGTGAATAGTAAACGCCCCCCTTGCCAACATGAATAGTAAGTGCCCCCCTTGCCAACATGAATAGTAAATGCCCCCCTTGCCAACATGAATAGTAAATGCCCCCCTTGCCAACATGAATAGTAAATGCCCCCCTTGCCAACGTGAATAGTAAATGCCCCCCTTGCCAACATGAATAGTAAGTGCCCCCCTTGCCAACATGAATAGTAAATGCCCCCCTTGCCAACATGAATAGTAAATGCCCCCCTTGCCAACATGAATAGTAAATGCCCCCTTGCCAACATGAATAGTAAATGCCCCCCTTGCCAACATGAATAGTGAATGCCCCCCCTTGCCAACATGAATAGTGAATGCCCCCCTTGCCAACATGAATAGTGAATGCCCCCCTTGCCAACATGAATAGTAAATGCCCCCCTTGCCAACATGAATAGTGAATGCCCCCCTTGCCAACATGAATAGTGAATGCCCCCCTTGCCAACATGAATAGTAAATGCCCCCCTTGCCAACATGAATAGTGAATGCCCCCCTTGCCAACATGAATAGTAAATGCCCCCTTGCCAACATGAATAGTGAATGCCCCCCCTTGCCAACATGAATAGTAAATGCCCCCCTTGCCAACATGAATAGTGAATGCCCCCTTGCCAACATGAATAGTAAATGCCCCCCTTGCCAATATGAATAGTAAGTGCCCCCCTTGCCAACATGAATAGTGAATGCCCCCCTTGCCAACATGAATAGTGAATGCCCCCTTGCCAACATGAATAGTAAATGCCCCCTTGCCAACATGAATAGTAAATGCCCCCTTGCCAACATGAATAGTAAATGCCCCCCTTGCCAACATGAATAGTAAATGCCCCCCTTGCCAATATGAATAGTAAGTGCCCCCCTTGCCAACATGAATAGTGAATGCCCCCCTTGCCAACATGAATAGTGAATGCCCCCTTGCCAACATGAATAGTAAATGCCCCCTTGCCAACATGAATAGTAAATGCCCCCTTGCCAACATGAATAGTAAATGCCCCCCTTGCCAACATGAATAGTGAATGCCCCCCCCCCCCCCTTGCCAACATCAATACGTAAAAATAATCATTTTAAACTTACCTTGTGCATTTACAACTTACAAGCCCATCGGTGTTCATAAAAACATAATCCAGGTACACAGTGCATTCGCTGGTAGCGATCCGTCGGGGGGTTGTGTAACACACGTTCCCTCCACTTAACTTACACGGACTCACCTGGTGGCGATTTTGCAGTACGAGCAGGTGCCCGTTCGAGCTGAGAATGTTCTCCAAATCTTCCGTCATTTAGAGACACATTCTTTCTCTCAGGTGCTTTCCAAGTATCTTTCAGAAGCTTGGCGATCCATTCCAAGTAGGCCTGATAATAATACTTATCCCAGACACATAATACGTTTTATTTCACCCCAATCTCATCAGCTGCCTGCGGCTACTGCGCATGCGCAACGACCATTTTGGGGGCAGATTACATCATTTCGGAAGTTCCGTATTGATTCCTCGCCCCGCATTCGAAACACCTGCGGTGAGTTCAGTTACCAAGTTTCTTGTAGAAAGCTCGCCAAGTGGCTTAAGCGATCAACCAAGCACTCCATTAAAAACTTTTGACAAGCGCTAACTAGCTGCTTAGTAACTGAACATACACCTGCGGGCAGCAGTGACCGTTTCTCGATGGATCGAGGTTCAAACCTGGGATAGACAGCTCACAGGTGAGATGCGTATACGGTATACCTCTAAGGTATCCTGGCAGCTCATCCTTGTTATTGAGGAGAAATAAATAAACAAGAAGACGTCATGCGGAGCACGATACTTGCAAAATCCGCCCCCTCCCCAAAAAGTTTCCATTGATACAGCAAATTGTCCATTTCATGAAGATTAAAATTTACGATCTTGACCAAAGCTCGGTCAACAGGATGAAAAGTGACGATTTTTCAGATGACAAATGATGATTTTAGAAGTTTGACCTTGAGTTGACCTTTGACCTTTGACCTCAAAAAATAGTTGGTTTTCCTATTTAGTGACACACTTTGCAAATGCTGTTCAATTTCCAAGTCGGTCAGATGAAAATTGATGGTTTTTTCAGATGAAAATTTATGATTTTGGAAGTTTGACTTTCAGTTGAGCTTTGACCTTTTGATCTCAAAATTAGTTGGTTTCCCAACTCAGTGAGGCAATATGCAAATGTTGTTCAATTTTCAAGTAAAGCGGATGAAAATTGACGGTTTTTCAGATGTAAAGTGATGATTGTGGAAGTTTGACCTTGAGTTGACCTTTTGACCTCAAAAATAGTATGTTTCCCAATTTAGTGACTCGATATGCAGATGCTGTTCAATTTTCAAGTCAATCGGTTGAAAATTGACGGCTTTTCAGATGAAAATTGATGATTTAGAAAATTTGACCTTGAGTTGACCTTTGACCTTTTGACCTCAAAAATACTTCATTTCCCAATTTAGTGACTCGATATACAAATGCTATTCAATTTTCAAGTCAATCGGATTTAAAATGGCGATTTTAGAAATTTGACCTCCAGATGACCTTTGACCTTTGACCTCAAAATCAATAGGCTTCTCAATTGGGACGACCTATACAAATGGTGAAGTTTCGTGACGATCGGTTTAGAATTGTGACCTGTAGGCCGGTGACAAACAGACAGACAAACAGACAGACAGACAGACAGACAGAAGCACAAACGCAACCGGCCAACATACTTGAAAAATCTTCGATTTTGCAAGTAATAAATGCTTTCATAAGAGTGTGGGGATTCGTGGAAGGGGAAGGAATTGAATTTTCCCCCATTCTGCAAACGTATTTTATAGATGTCCGATTATGAGTTTAAAATTAATTAAAAGCAAATAAACGCAGGAGGTCATTTGGCCAATCAAGCCTGAGCAATGGTTGCCAACCTATGGTTGTTCGTCGGTGCTCTATCCTTTATAAACGCTGAGCATGAAGCATCACGTATCATATTTTAAAGAGTCTTTTGGTATGACTCGGTCGGGGTTCGAAAGCACCTACCTCCTGGATCTTTGAGCGGACACTCTAACCATTACACCGCCATGGCGGTTCTTCTCGCAAGTTTTGGCATGCGTTTGGGAGATGAGAAGCCGTGACGTGTCGCTGTTATTTTGGAAGGATATTTCGGTTCCAAGGGAGGATGTCCTTCCGTCGAGAGAATAATCGACTCCAGGCTACACAGACCTTCAGCTACTCGACCCACGTGACCCATTTCCTTCGCGACTCTCTGGCTCTGGAACAGCAATGATTACGGGGCTGCTCGGATAAAGTAACGCACCGTTACAGGTACAATCGCATTGTGCATCCTTCAATCTCAAGGCCCGAACGTGTGAAAAGGCAATTCATGCAAATAAGAAACTTTATGGATTTCATATTCGTTCATTAACATCGCCATTGCACTCAAAACTGTGACGTTCAAGGAGACCGTTTGCACCACAATAGAAGTTCATGCATTCACCCCAACCTGTTTGAATGAGTATATGCACGTGGGATTATAGGTTCGAATAGGACTTTGTACTGCATTATTACCTCCACCACTTAAGGTGGACCTGACCGTTTGTCTGTCTGTGAATGGGATATCTCAAAAAGTTATGGACAGGTGGACTATGTATGCTCTCGACCTATGAGTATGCTCAATATGTATCACAAGCTATTGGTCTTATCCATACTCGAACCTGCACTGAGGACATTGGGTTGGCAGAATATTTTACTGGTAGTGGACTTACCTGTGACCTGTCTCATTTGTGTTCGATTACTGATTTGACTATCAGATGCCATTTTTGAGATTTGTATGAAGGTGCATCATCCATGAGACGGTAACATTAAGCCAGGTGTATATATATATTTATTTAATTTATTACCCAGCATTTTCTGGTTTCTGGTTTCTGGCTAGCACTACTTGGTGGGCTTTCGATACCCCATGGTATCCTCATGAGGAGTAGGTGAGTCATCGCCAGCACTCTGGCCAAGTTAAAATCCATACCTCTCTCTCGCTTGTTAACCCACATGAGGCAAGCATGACAGGTATTCCAAAAAACTCCAATGATGGGGTTGGGTGGATATCTTCATCCTCCAGTGGAATGAAATATACTCTTCTGTGTGTATCTATCTATCTATATATATATATATATATATATATTATATATATATATATATATATATATATACATACTAGTTGAAAGTACCCGGCGTTGACCGGGTTATTTTTGAATGAATTTACTACTATAATTCAGCTTTTCCCCGCGGCCGTAGAAGATTGACGACTAATTCAGCTCAGCTTTTAATTGCAAAATGGGCCCAGCCTGGCCGATGCGGCCTCGACCGGCCTCACCACCTAGCCTATAACCTTCCCGGGGCCCATCCCGACGTTTTTGGTTCTTTTTGAATGAATTTACTACTATAATTCAGCTTTTACTCGCGGCCGTAGAAGAATGACTACGATAATTCAGCTCAGCTTTTAATTGTGGAATGGGACCAGCTTGACCGACGCGGCCTCGACCGGCCTCGCCACCTAGCCTATAACCTTCCGGGGGCCGTCCCGACATTTTTGGTTCTTTTTGAATGCATTTACTACCATAATTCAGCTTTTACTCGTGGCCGTAGAAGATTGACTACCATAATTCAGCTCAGCTTTTAATTGCGAAATGGGCCCGGCCCGGCCGAAACGGCCTCGATCCGCCTCGCCACCGAGCCTAAAACCTTCCCGGGGCCCGTCCCGACATTTTTTGTATTGGAGGTTTCCTCCTATCTTTCACCGTTCAGTAGATTAGCTTGCGCAGACAAACAAACAAAAACTTAATTTTATTATATACAGACTTGGCATTTAATATGGATTATATTTTTTTTCTTCACTTGGGTTTACTTTCTTAACTCAGTATATCAATCTGGTGAGTTTCTTTTACCCTTCGGTGATGTCTTTGTTGAAAGAACCATGTCACTGATTGTCTTTCGCAGCAAGAAGTCAATAACAGGAATATATATCACAGGTGGCGTGACAAAATGTAAGGACAGGTACATTTGACGATTGGCTTCACAATCGGGTATATAAGGGTTGTTGCATTCTGTATTAGTGGAAAACAACTGCTGCACGTCTACAAAAGTTATTGCCGCTTCCTCTGGAGATGGTCCGCAACTTGACAATGCTGTTTGTCATGGAGTGGTGCCTTTACGAAATTCTGGCATGAAACAGCATGCTATTGCTCGGCAGTGTGGCATCACTCAAGGTCAGGTGTCAAAGATCCTGAAACGAAATGCTCAGAGGGGTGTCCCTACTCCAATACCGAGGCCAGGACGTCCATGCAGAACCACAAGGAGAGATGAACGCCAGCTGCACCGGTTAGTCTGCAATGGCCGTACCAAGTCAGCTAATCTGCTTAGGGCTGAGTGGCAGCAACTGACAAATGTGCCGGTATCCAGAAGGGTAGTCAACCAATGACTGGTTCAAGCAGGCTATCGTGCCAGGCGTCCCCTGAGAAAGCCACGCCTGACCAGACAACACAGCCAGCGCCGATTGCAGTGGGCCAGAGAGCACCGTCAATGGCAGCCAGCACACTGGAATCACGTGACCTTCAGTGACGAGTCTAGATTTCTGGTCTGTCGTCAAGATGGCCGTGGCCGAGTGCGCAGACAAGTGCATGAAGCCCACAACGAAGATTGTATAGTGCCAAGCTGGAGGTGGTGGGGTGACCGTTTGGGCTGCTTTTCATGCAGGGGGCAAAACTGACTTGGTTGTTCTGAATGGAAACCTGACCCAGTTCAAGTACAGGGTCATTCTGGAAGAAACATTGCTTCCATTTGCTCGTGCAGCCTTTCGAGGAAACTTTGTCTTCCAAGATGACAATGCATGGCCTCATCATGCTCGCATGATCCAACACTCTCTTGCTGACCGTGGTGTAGAGCATATGGAGTGGCCTGCCATGTCCCCGGATATGAATCCGATATAGAACTTGTGGGCAGAATTAACGCGTCAAATCGACCACTTGGACCAGCAGCCGACCTCTGTGCGTGAATTGCAGCAGGCTATTGTAACTGCATGGCAAGCGATTCCTGTCCAAACCTTGGCAAATCTCGTGAACAGCATGCCTCGACGTGTACATGCTCTCCTGAATGCTCATGGGGGTTACACGAAGTACTGAACTGTAATTTTACTGTTCGTAATCCCAGTCATAATTTAGCTTTTGTTTTTGTTGAAAAAAAATTTGGCTAATGTGCAAAATAAAGAGATACTTCTGGAAAACGTACAGAAGTTTAACACAGTACTGTCCGTGAATTGAGTTCGATATCAGTTTACATCACTTTCAAGGATCAATTTATTTGCTTTGAAATGCCAAATGTGGTTTTTGTTTCTTTTGAAGGTCACATTAACTAAATCTAGAATAATTTCAACATAATTTCAATGAACTTTTGGTTCTAAGTCATCTTGAAAAGTAAGTTCACCCCCACAAAAAAAATATTCCATATTAAATGCCAAGTCTGTATGTATGTATGTATGTATATAATATATATATATATATATATATATATATATATTTATATATATATATATATATATACATATATATACATATATATATACATATATATATACATATATATATACATATATATATACATATATATATACATATATATATACATATATATATACATTTATATATACATATATATATACATATATACATATATATATATATATATATATATATATATATATATATATATATATATTGTTGCGGATCTCAACGTCGGCCTTTCCCCTTACCAAGGGGGGATTAATCCCCTTGTCTTTTACTAGCCGACGTGATCCGGGGCTATGACGTTCCTTCCGGTCAGCGCTGGGTAGTGTCGTAAGCCGAATTCCTAATACCTAATTACCAACGCCTCCCAGGAAGCAAGGAAATAACCCCGCCCGAATCACGGTTGTAGTGGAAACGCCGAGCGATAGCGAGCCGTGATCCGAGCTGCTAACAGAACTAAACCCGATTTGAGCGGTTCCGAATCGTACCACACTTACCCAATGGAGGAAAGGACTGATACGGTCGAATCAGGAAAGACAGGAAGAACAGATTGGTTTATTACAATTTGTATAGGAAGGAGGAGAAGAACACACAGTGAAGTTTATACAGTCTTAACTTATCCTTGGACAAACGGGCCCGTCACACACAGACTTCTCACACGGGGATGTAGGTGGTCGGGTTGATGGTCCCGGGATGATGGCGTCCAGGCAGCTCACTCCGGTCCCCGACTCGTACCGTGAAGCAGATGTTCAGAGTGGCAGAAGCTCCCCGCGGGTCGTTTATGCGGAGCGGACAGTTACAGGGCAAAAGGCATGGCTGGCTGGCGGTTACTGGCGACCACGGTCGCGTACGTATTAAATGCACTGGCGCTATATGCGCTCCCAATGCCGCTCAATAGGCGCTCCCCAATGCGCTTTCCTCACAAGGCCTCTCTGCACAATCACATCACATAAGCCCTTTGGTAGCAAGCGTGATTCCTTCAGTCCTCTTATACAGTTCTCTCATAAGGGCAGTCCTTTTCAATGAGTGCAGTTGCGTCAGTCCTCACCAATCAGTCCTTCTGTTAAGTCCTGTTACAAAGCCCCTCGCTCATCAGTCCTCTCGAGGGCTTTGTGCATGCGGTTATATAGCGCCGCCCAGCGAACCCTCTCGAACTTGCCAGCCGCGTCCTTACCACGCCCCTCATGCCCTTTCACCTGAACCCTGGTTGGTTGTTGGCTCTTACTGTCTCGCTGCCGCTCCCCGACCTCAACACCGGCTCCACCCTCTCTCAGGCCTACCTCGTGTCATTTGGCTGGTTTTAGTGAAAACCCTTGCCAGCAGCGAACGCTGCTGGCAAAGGAGGTGGATTAGCCGAATCAGGGTGCGGGATGGATGCTGCCCAATGAGGTCGATTTGGAGGGTGGAGGCAAAATGAACGGGACCTACTCATTTCTTTAACACAACGCAGGTATCACTTTTTTTTTTTTTTTCTTTTTGTGTACAAGATCGAGGCTCGTGAAAGAGCGAACATTAATCACACAGAAAGACAAACCGACACATAAAACATATAACATGGGGAGCGGTAAACAAGATGGGGCGAGAGGGGGAGGAACACGAACACAACATCTGAGAGCAGGGACATCGAGAGATCTGTGGGAGGGAGAGGGATTTGGGGGGGGAGGCATGGGAAGGGGGGGGGGGGGTGGGAGAGGTATAAAACATATGGACACTGCCAGGACTTCCAGGAAAGAAGTTGGAATTTCAAAGAAGGTGGATCTGGGGTGAATTAGTGGGGGTAGAAAAGATCAAGGTTTTGGATGGCGAAAGAAAAGAGATGGTGGTGAACAGCTGTTTTAAAGACCTGGAGGGAGGAGTGGGATTGAAGGGAGTGTGGGAGTTTGTTCCAGAGGCGGGAGAAAAGAGGAATGAAAGAGTGAAGGTGAGCAGAGAGCCGAGATTTCGGCAGTTTAACCATCAGAGGGTTGCTGGCAGATATTGTGCGACCTGTAGGAATATTTGGGGGACAAAGCACAGAGAGAGCTGGGGGAGCAAGGCCGGAGAGGAGTCGGTAGAAGACAGAAAGACCACCTACCTGTCTGCGGTGAGAGAGTGATAGGCCCTCGCAGATAGCTTCATCACGGGAGATTCCAATGATTCTGAAAGCTTTGGTTTCAACAGCGTAAAGCTGAGCTAGGTGTGAGGCAGGAGCACCGGCCCATAGGGGAGAACAGTATTCCATTGAGCTGCAGATGAAAGCCTTGTATGTGGTGAGGAGCTCAGGTGTGCCGAGGAAGGACTTCGCACGACGGAGGATGCCCAGTCGGCGACTGGCTTTGGAGGCCAGCTTGGAAATGTGGTTTTCCCAAGAAAGATCATGGCAGATAGTGAGACCCAAAAGCTTGAGCGACAGAACTTCTTGGAGAGGATTGTTGAGAAAGTAGATGGGAGGGTTGTCCAGTCGATCTTTTCGGAGAGACATAGTAAGAGTGTGAGATTTGTCAGGATTGAAAGACATGTTCCACTTGCTTGACCAGTCTGTGATTTTGTCCAGGTCTTCAGAGAGTGAGGAGGCTGCAGACTGCCGATCTGAGGGAAGAGGAATGGAGCGGCAGAGAGTGGTCATCAGCAAGGAGATAGAGAGGATTTTCCAGAGAGTCGGAGAGATCATTGATAAAGACCATAAAAAGCACAGGGCCCAGAACACTGCCTTGGGGAACTCCAGCCTGAACAGGAAGGGGAGATGAGAGAAATCCATTCAGGGCCACACGTTGTCTACGACCAGAGAGGAAGTCCGCAAGCCATGCATGGAGATTTCCATGGATACCATAGGAGGAGAGTTTGGTGAGCAGAGCTGGGTGCCAGACCGTATCGAAGGCACGTGATATGTCAAGGGAGACGGCTCTGATTTCCTGTTTGGCATTGAGGACCTCCATCCATTGTTGAGACAGCAGAAGCAGCATGTCCAGAGTAGAATGACCTGGTCTGAATCCAAATTGATGATTGGAGATCAAGCCATTGGAGAAGAGGAAGGATTTCATATCTGAAGCAATTATGGATTCCATGACTTTGCTGATAATTGGGAGCAGGCTGATTGGTCTGTAGTTGCAAGGATCTGTTTTTGCACCTTTTTTGTGTAAAGCGGTAATGGCCTTATCCTGACATACTATGACATAACTAATGTTCTAAGGTGGCCTACGTGTTGCTTGTGGACTAACTGTGGGGGCAAACCTTTAACCTTTAATGATGGTATTTGTACATTCTCAGAACCGCAACAATATATATATATATATATATATATATACATATATATACATATATATATATACATATATGTATATACATATATATATATACATATATGTATATACATATATATATATATATATATATATATATATATATATATATATATATATATATATATATATATATATATATATGTATATACATATATGTATATATATATATGTATATACATATATGTATATATATATATGTATATATATGTATATATATATATATATATATATATATATATATATATATATATACACATACACATATACATATATATATACGATCGTTTGAAGGCCATTTTTCCCCGATAGAGTGGGGGGATTAGCCTTGCGGGCCCCATGACAATCATGGTTTCCTGTATGAGGCAATGTTTTTATGGCCGGATGCCCTTCCTGACGCCAACACTTAGTCGCCTCTTACAATGCGCAGGGATACTGTGTACCTATTCTAAATCAGGGTACACACCGGTATCATTCATCCCAGCAAGGTGGTACTCAATTTGCCGACCTCGGAACGATGACAGGCTGAGTCAACCCCCCTGGCATTAATTCAGCGATCGTCCGGGATTCAAACTCAGGATCCTAGGATCCCAAGCCAGCACCCTAACCGCCAGCCAACACCAGGCTATATATACTGTTACGTGTTCCTCCCCGACCTCCTGGTCTTGGTATACCTCCGAACCCCGAGAGGAGCCACGGCAGAAAAATATATTATTCCATGTCGAAATCAATCATGAAACCACACCAATGATTATCCACAAACCAAATAATGTATTAAAAAGCACACAGGAAGAACCATACAACAATGATAGCAATCCACCATATAATCAATCTTAAGATGGTACCATCTTATCTAGTAACTTAACTCAAACTCACGGCACTCCCAGGGAATGGAACCGAGCACTCCTCAATGTCTCTATAACTCTCCAAGGCAAAGTTGATTCGCTCCAGCGATCGTTGGAACAATGTCTGATCAAGATCAATCGAGGCGTAGGCGGTCGAAGCGAAACAGAAGTCACGTGGTCCAACACCCAGCAAACTCGCGGTAGAATTGAAAATCCCCAAAGACGTGCGCCGATGTACACGTTCGCCGTTCAATCAGCGAACTGCCGTGTAATCTTCAAACGCCTCTTTAGTGCACAGCCCTCCCCGGCAGACCACTGGAGGGTAAGACCAGCCGACGCGACAAAAACCTTTTCCGATGAACGCAGCGCACGGGGCAAAATGGCGGACGGCTCTCACTCGAGCCGGAGCCTCTAGGCAAGGATTCTCCGGAACCTCAATGCCGATACCTGACTACGCAGGTTCATCAATACCCCGGCGATAACACCTATCGCACGAGCTTCCTTTCAAGGTCTCAAAGTTCACTCGCGAGGTTCGCTCGACCACGCCCGTTACGGAGCTTCGACACGTGTCTTCCCTGACCTTTGCCTCATGACCTCTTCTTCTTTGCTCGACCTCTTCCGGTGCACGATCCGATTTCCTGTTTCATTTTTACCATGAGCGCTTTTAACCTTTTAATCACAATAACCTTTTCCTTTAAACAACAATAATCGCCGTTTCCTTCCAACCCCGGTAAGAATAATAATACCTAACCAGAAATGTTTCACGTGGATGAAAACCACCACCACGGAAGGGCCGAATCCGTAACACTTCCCCCCCCCCCCACCCCCCCTCAAGAAAGAAAGTTTGAACACCGCGAAAACTTTCTTTGCAGGCAAACGCTTGAAACCAACAAACGTAAACTCACAACCCAAATCAGCAATTCCCGTGAACAACAATAATCAAGATTTCCCAAAAATAAAGCAACAAACTTCGAACAACCCACAGAGATTTCCAAAGTTAATTGACTCTGGACAAAGCGTCAGCCACGACATTGTCCCTGCCCTTTACATGTTCAATTTCCCAGTTGGACTCCTGCAAAGCCAAACTCAATCTCATCCCCCTCTGATTTTACTTTTCGTTTCTTTTGAATGAAGGTTAAGGGGTAGTAATCAAAATCCAAAGTCAAGCAAAACTACAACAGTTTTCCCGGGAGGCCGAGCTGAAAGCCAGGTTCCATGGTGGTTGGGGTGGTGAGGCCTGGAAGTATTCACTACATGGACGCCTTTCGGAACGTATAGTTCACGGTTAATCCGTGTAGGAAAGTTCACTACATAGACGCCTTTAGGAACGTGGCATTCACGGTTAATCTGTGTCGGAATTTTTTTGCTCGGCTGCTCCGCAGCATTCAGTGCTTCAACTCTTTCTAACTTTCGTAATAATCACGGGTGGACCGCTTGTCACTGTAGTCACGTAAATAGCGGTCTCCCTCTCGGCCACTACCCTGATAATTATCATTCCTGCGGGAGCTGCCATAACCCTGGGAGCCTACGTAGTAATAACGACTGTGGCCACCACCAAAACTACCGCCCCGTTTTCCTCTTCTGTAGCCCCCTCGACGCCTACGGCCTGCCTTCTCTACGGCTATGGTCCGACCCTCCAAACCTTTACCATTTCAATCCGTCTTAGCCTCTTTGGCATCCGTTGTGTTTTCAAACGTGACAAAGCCAAACCCTCTTGACTTTTGCCTTTCCCTGTCTTTTACCAGCCGCACTTCCAGAAGCGGTCTATATTTGCTGAAAACAGAGGTCAGAACTTCTTCCTTTGTTTTGAAGTTCAGTCCACCTTCAAATAACTTGTCAAATTTGTCGCCATCCCCAACTGGTTTGGTGTTATTTTCCCTGCTGGGCTTTTTTCCACCCATCGGGTTACCATAAACTTGACCACCGGCCAAATCATTCCCGATAACCAAAGATACTCCCTCTACAGGAAGAGTGGCTTGTAAACCTACGGTGACCGGTCCTGACACCAAATCGGACTCCAAATGGATGACATGAAGTGGAGCTCTAACACAGCCACCAATCCCCTGTAAACGAACACTATCAACAGGTGCCGTCTCGTCTGAGAATGGCAAGATGCCTTCAAGCATTAAGGATTGATGTGCTCCTGTGTCCCTCAATACCCTAACAGGTCTCCTGGTAGTCGGGTCTCCATCCAGTGACACCAACCCTTCTGAAATAAATGGTTGGTAACCCTTTTGAGGGCGATTACTCACATTTGCCATTGCATTCGGAGTTGTACTAGTCGAACTCCGCTCCTGATTTTCCTTACACAGAGCATAACAGTGGGACATCAAGTGTCCAGGTTTATGGCAAAAAGCGCAAGTAGGTCAGGAGGAGAACCTCGTGGTTTGTCTCGAGCCCCCCGGAGGATAAGTCTGCCTTGGAACTGCTGTCTTCGGATTTCTAGAAGTCGTGGTATCAGAGTGGTCCTCATATTCATCTCGAGGCTGCCCCCATGAATTTTCGTTCTCCGCCCCTGATGTACCATAGCTCCCCTGGCTAGGTCTAGGTGAGAAGTTAGGTTTGTGGAACACCATCCTGTGGGTTAAGGCACAGTCATCAGCAATGGCTGCTGCCTCATAGAGCTTTGGTACTTTCCTTTCCTCCAGATGAACTTTAATGTCCTCGTGGACACACTGTTGGAATTCCTCCACCAGGATCAATTGCCGCAATAGTTCGAAGTCTTTCCCAACCCCTTTTGAATCACACCACCTATCAAACATGGTTTCTTTCATTCTGGCAAACTCCACATGGGTCTCACTCTCCCTCTTCCTGGCATTCCGGAATTTTTGCCGGTAAGCTTCAGGAACCAATTCATAGGCTTTGAGAATGTTTTTCTTCACTATCTCATATTCTGCACATTGGTCAATCGGTAAAGCCGAATAAATAGTTTGAGCTTTACCCACCAGAACACTTTGCATTAACATGGTCCAGGACTCCTCAGGCCATTTTAGCAGTTGAGCCACTTTCTCAAAGTGTGAAAAAAAATTGGCTACCACCTTTTCATTGAAGGGTGGAACCAGCCTCACATGTCTGCCAAAATCCCAGGTGTTCTGACTAGGTGTCGAACCAGTCGGCATGGATGGTACCTCTCCCCGTACTTTCATTACATCCAGCTCCTTGAGTCTAATTACCTGCTAAAGCGCCATTTCACGGTCCTTTAACTCCCTTTCTGCTTTTCACTCCTCTGCTTTTTTCGCCTCTAACCTTTCCTGGAGTTCTCTTTCAACTCTCATTTCCTCTGCTTTTCTTTCTTCGAGTTCTCTTGCAGCTCTCCTTTCCTCTGCTTTTTCCTTTTCTCTTTTCTCTTCGAGTTCTCGTTCCTGTGCTGCTCTTTCCTTTTCTGCTTTCATTTCCTCTGCTCTTTCTTGTGCTTTTTTCTCTTCTAACCTTTCCTGGAGTTCTCGTTCAAGTCTCCTTTCCTCTGCTTTTCTTTCTTCGAGTTCTCTTGCATCTCTCCTTTCCTCTGCTTTTCTTTCTTCGAGTTCTCTTGCAGCTCTCCTTTCCTCTGCTTTTTCCCTTTCCTGGCTCTGCAATTGCATCTCCAGTTTCCAGAGCTCCACATTTTCTTGTTCCTCGGGTAACCAATCCAAGGCTCCCTCTTCCCATGTTCCTTGTCCCACCAGAGATTCTGTCACCAATCTCTGCATCTCTGCTTTCCTCATATTCGTTCGATCCTCCAAGCTAAAATGTCTGGCCAATACCAAGAGGTCCGATTTTAATGATGCCCTGAACTGTGCCTCACGAGGGGTCACTGCAAACTTCTCTGCATCAAACTCCATGGTGACTATTGTTAACACCTGTTAACCTTCACACAATAAATGTAAAAAAAAAAAATTGTTTGTTTTTGGAAAAAATTGGGAATGTTGGAAAAAAGTTCCAAATTTGGGAATTCTGGGAATGTTAGGGAATTCTTTCCCGGACTAAATTTAGGGAATTTTAGTACCCAGACGCAGACCCAATTTCGAGCCCACGAGTCAATTGGACGAGCCCCCAATTTCTATTATGTGTTCCTCCCCGACCTCCTGGTCTTGGTATACCTCCGCACCCCGAGAGGAGCCACGGCAGAAAAATATATTATTCCGTGTCGAAATCAATAATGAAACCACACCAATGATTATCCACAAACCAAATAATGTATTAACAAGTACAAAAAGTTTTAATTAAAACAAAACCCGCGTCGATGTTACACAATGCCTAGATGCAGCTGTGCCTATAACGTCGATGTTATAGGCACAGGACATTCCTATTGATTCGATTACTTGATGTTATTTTTGTGCAAAGTGAAAATATATCTCGGCAATTTCCCGTGTGTGGCGACGAATTTTTAATATATCTCGGCATTTTCCCGTCTGTTATTTCAGGCAGTGTATGACTGACCATGCCGCGATTTAAAAAATATATATCTCGGCAATTTCCCGTGTGTGGCGACACGTGAACGAAGTTATGCTCCTCCACATTATTGTGATGACGTATAAATTAAATATTTAATCGTGACGATTGTCATCAAATGGACGAATTTTTAATATATCTCGGCATTTTCCCGTCTGTTATTTCAGGCGGTGTATGACTGACCATGCCGCGATTTAAAAAATATATATCTCGGCAATTTCCCATATGTGGCGACACGTGAACGAAGCTATCTCCTCTCTCCACATTATTGTGACGACGTATAAATTAAATATTTCATCGTGACGATTATCATCAAATGGACGAATTTTTAATATATCTCGGCATTTTCCCGTCTGTTATTTCAGGCGGTGTATGACTGACCATGCCGCAATTTAAACAAAATATATATATCTCGGCATTTTCCCGTCTGTTATTTCAGGCGGTGTATGACTGACCATGCCGCGATTTAAAAAAAATATATCTCAATGGACTTGAAGTTACAGGCCTTTGAGAATTAATTTCGTTCTATAAAGGGCAACTTTCATCGGATTTTCTTCACGTTTTTTTTCAACCGAGTCTAAAACTATGTTAGCGACTGTGAAAAATGAAATGATATATCGAATTTGATTTGAAAGAAAACTGTGTGAGAGAGCAAGACACCACGGGCCTACAAAACAGGCCTCAAAGCTATGCGAGTTAATAAAATGGTGGATATTTGTTTATATGAAGCCACTCCCACAATGGGTGGAGCTATGGTTCCCAGAATGGGTGGAGCTTTGAGGTTTTGTCTTCTCTGCAAGAACAACAAGAACAAGAAGAAGAAGAACAAGAACAAGAACAAGAACAACAGCAGAGGGCACTCTATGAGCAGCGTCTGCGACGCGGCTAAAAAGCACACAGGAAGAACCATACAACAATGATAGCAATCCACCATATAATCAATCTTAAGATGGTACCATCTTATCTAGTTACTTAACTCAAACTCACGGCACTCCCAGGGAATGGAACCGAGCACACCTCAATGTCTCTATAACTCTCCAAGGCAAAGTTGATTCGCTCCAGCGATCGTTGGAACAATGTCCGATCAAGATCAATCGAGGCGTAGGCGGTCAAAGCGACACAGAAGTCACGTGGTCCAACACCCAGCAAACTCGCAGTAGAATGGAAAACCCCCAAAGACGTGCGCCGACGTACACGTTCACTGTTCAATCAGCGAACCGCCGTGTAATCTTCAAACGCCGCTTTAGTGCACAGCCCTCCCCGGCAGACCACCGGAGGGTAAGACCAGCCGACGCGACAAAAACCTTTTCCGATGAACGCAGCGTGCGGGGCAAAATGGCGGACGGCTCTCACTCGAGCCGGAGCCTCTAGGCAAGGATTCTCCGGAACCTCAATGCCGATACCTGACTACGCAGGTTCCTCAATACTCCGACGATAACACCTATCACACGAACTTCCTTTCAAGGTCTCAAAGTTCACTCATGAGGTTCGCTCGACCATGCCCGTTACGGAGCTTCGACACATGTGTTCCCCGACCTTTGCCTCACGACCTCTTCTTCTTCACTGAACCTCTTCCGGTGCACGATCCGATTTCCTGTTTCATTTTTACCATGAGCGCTTTTAACCTTTTAATCACAATAACCATTTCCTTTAAACAACAATAATCGCCGTTTCCTTCCAACCCCGGGAAGAATAATAATACCTAACCAGAAATGTTTCACGTGGATGAAAACCACCACCACGGAAGGGCCGAATCCGTAACAATACATATACATATACATACTGTATATATACATACTGTGTGTGTGTGTGTGTGTATGTATATATATATATATATATATATATATATATATATATATATATATACACAGTGAAACCTTGACTTACGACTGCACCAACTTACGAGTTTTCCGAGATACGAGCCGTCGCTCGGGCGGTTTATTGCTTTGAGATGCGAGCCGAGATCTGAGTTACGAGCTTACGCCACCCGCCACCAAGTGGGTTCCGGTCACGTGGTTATCTTGCCGTGCAAGCATCTCTGCCGTATATCGCTGCTGCTTTGTTTTCGCATTTTGGTTATTTTGGAGCTTACGCCACCCGCCACCAGGTGGGTTCCGGTCACGTGGTTATCTTGCCATGCAAGCATCTCTGCCGTATATCGCTGCTGCTTTGTTTTCGCATTTTGGTTATTTTGGAGCTTACGCCACCCGCCACTAGGTGGGTTCCGGTCACGTGGTTATCTTGCCGTGCAAGCATCCCTGCCGTATATCGCTGCTGCTTTGTTTTCGCATTTTGGTTATTTTGGAGCTTACGCCACCCGCCACCAGGTGGGTTCCGGTCACGTGGTTATCTTGCCGTGCAAGCATCTCTGCCGTATATCGCTGCTGCTTTGTTTTCGCATTTTGGTTATTTTGGAGCTTACGCCACCCGCCACCAGGTGGGTTCAGGTCACGTGGTTATCTTGCTGTGCAAGCATCTCTGCCGTATATAGCTGCTGCTTTGTTTTCGCATTTTGGTTATTTTGGAAAATTTCTTAGTTTTAACCATGGGTCCTAAGAAATTGAGTGCCAAGGGCAGTACTGAGCAGAAGAAGAGGATGATGTGCTTGGATATAAAACACGCAATCGTCGAAAAACATGAGCGAGGTGTGCGTGTTGTCGACTTGGCGAGGCAGTACGATCGTAGTACTTCTACGATATGTACGATTTTGAAGCAGAAGGAGTCGATAAAGGCTATAACGCCAGCCAAGGGCGTTACGATTATTTCAAAGCTCCGGACCTCTATCCATGAAGAGATGGAGAAGTTGTTGTTTGTGTGGTTGACGGAGAAGCAGCTCGCAGGAGATACCGTGACCGAGAACATCATGTGTGAGAAGGCCCGAGACATTTACGGGGATTTGGTGCAGCAGGCGGCGGGAACATCAACGGACAAGGCATCGGAAGTCATTCAAAGCCAGTCGGGGATGCTTTGATAGTTTTAAGAAGAGGACCGGCATTCACTCCGTCGTCAGGCATGGTGAGGCAGCAACCTCACCACCACCAAAAAATTGGTGTGGTTTTTGGCGGGCTGGAACGGATTAATAGCATTTCAATGCATTTTAATGGGGAAATTTAATTTGAGAAACGAGCAAATTGAGTTACGAGCTCGGTCACAGAACGAATTAAACTCGTAAGTCAAGGTTTCACTGTATATATATATATATATATATATATATATATATATATATATATATATATATATATATATATATATATATATATTACATATATATATACACATACATATACATACACATATATACATACACACACATACACACACATATACACATATATACATACATACACACACATACACACATATCACACACACACACACACACACACAATGAATTCACATGTGTGGGAAAATTACATGCCCAGACCGGGAATCGAACCCAGGTCATCTGGTAAACTGTACCAGTGCTCTGCCAAAGCACTGGTACGGTTCACCAGGAGGACCTGGGTTCGATTCCTTGTCTGGGCATGCAATTTTCCCACATATAGTCAGGTTCACTATGTTTTTTCGTTCAAAATCATGGTAGATTAGCAAACCTATACATTTTTGGAAACGTTATTACATGGAAAATCTGAAAATCAATGTTTACATTTGCCAATTCCGACCAATTCGATTCGACCAATTCGACCAATTCGACCAATCGACCAATTCCATTCGACCAATTAGACCATTCGACCATTCGACCAATCGTTTCGATCGACCATTCGACCATTCGACCAATTCGATCGATTCGATTCGATTCATCGAATTCGATTCGATCGACCATTCGACCAATTCGATTTGCCAATCAATTTGACCGACCTTTGCTTGTGTGGAACGGACTGTGAAAACGATGCGGACTATATTGTCGGATACGACACACAGGACGGTGATGACGAACTCTAAATGGCATATTCTGTAATCGTGTATGTTTGATGCCATTGACTGCCTGTGTATATTTTGTCATTGACTGCCTGTGTAGATGTGAAGTTATACTGACTGCATGTGTATATACTAGGGCATTGCCCGTACTATATCTATATCTAAAATTATATCCCCCCCCTCTATTTACATGAAATGGTTTGGTCCAAAGCGAACGGCTTCCGGAGTTTGGTAAAGAAATCGCCATCGCGTGCACAAACGCGCAGGAAAGCGAATGAATCGCAAATTCGTTTTTATTAGTTTTAAAACATAGTTTAACGCCAACATAGTTTGCAAACGTGAAATAAATGAATACGCTCTCAAATGTGCCATCCGAGGCAGAGTGTGTCCGCCACGTTCGGCACACGCGATAGTTCGCTGCTCTCTGATTGGTTGAATCGTTTTTTGGACATAGCTCGGTAAGTAATTGTCCGATTAATATGAAACCTTGAAAAGGCACATCCTCGGGTCCCCAGCAATATACCTGGCAAGTTAAAAGTATATCGGACCCGTGGTTGTCGAGAAACAGCGGTCACAGACAAACAAACGTACAAACGTACAAACAGAGATTACTGGAATTATAGATAGACTAGGGCATTGCCCGTACTATATCTATATCTAAAATTATATCCCCCCCCTCTATTTACATGAAATGGTTTGGTCCAAAGCGAACGGCTTGCGAGTACGGTGACAATCCCCCCCCTCTATTTACATGCAATGGTTTGGTCCA
>NC_136268.1:40823454-40835954 GCF_964187855.1 Myxine glutinosa
CCAAAACAATGCACAGAATTTTGATGAAGCCTGGTGTTTGCTTAGCGGTTAGGGTGCAGGCTTGGGATTCTAGGATCCTGGGTTCGAATCCGGTTGATCGCTGAATTAATGCCAGGGGGGTTGACTCAGCCTCTCATACCTTCCGAGGTCGGCAAATTGAGGACCAGCTTGCTGGAATGATCCGTATCCCTGCGCATCATAAGAGGCGACTAAGATTGCCTAAGACAGCCATAAAAACATTGCCTCAAACAGGGAACCATGATTGTCATGGGGCCTGCAAGGCTAACTCATGCTCTAGTGGGTAAAATGGCCTTAAAATGATCATTCATTCATATCTATTTTGTAGGGAATCAAGGGATAGATTAGCGTTGAAGTGGCCTGAGCGTTTGGGTTCCTCTTTAAGCAAGCTGTTCACTTGTCTGTCTATCTCTGTCTGTCTGTCTACAAACGTCAGTTTATGATCGAGGAAAAACTTGTATGAAGGATGAATTCGAAAACAAATTGGAAATCTTAACTGCCGTTTAACAGTACTTTGCCTCTGCACATGCACAGAGAGGAGTGAGATTATCTTTATACTCCGTCTGTCTGTCAGTCAAACAAAATTGAAAATCATTCCAAACAGGAAACTAACCGTGTTTAAGGAAGTCCTAAAGGGCACAAACAACAGGCACAAATAACTAATGTACCGTAACGTGTTAAATAAGGTGGTGTAAAAGCTGGTAAACTTCCGGGATTTTCATTTTCTACGACCTTTAAAATCTTTATTTAATTTCAATTGTATTATCTACTTCAGTTTAGTATTGTATCCGTTTAGCTGTACTTGGACAAAATATTACGGCATTTTACATCACCACAACCAATCAAATTTGCCGCTCATAGACCATGCCCGTGTCCTTGTTTCTCAAGACAGTGTGGGGTAATGTGTTCTATGAACTCTCTTGTTACTTAATGCCATGCATTTACGCACCTCCTCAAGTGCCATGGATGTGCTTTTGTATTGGGTCTGTCTGTCTTTGTTCAGGCCGCTTACTCATATGGGTCTTGTTATGGTTTCTTGCTGTGTTTCTTCTTCCTTTTTTCCTGTGCCTTCATTCCCCTTGCTGGTCCCACTGTCGATGTGTTCCTTTTTTCCCTCCCTCTGTTGCCTTTCTCTTCCATTAGCCTAGATTTTTAGCCTGGCAGATATTTTAAGTAATTGTGGGTTTTGACGTACAAGCATGAAACCTGGTATAGTCACAGATTATGACCCCATTAAAGTTTACAGAAATGGAACCATTCGAAAAAAGTCCTATGTCAGCCTTGGTGGCCATTTTAAATAATGGCTGCCAAAAAGGATTTTCGACATTCAGAGGTGTTCATTATTTTGCAATTAAATTAACTTAGAGGTGTCCATTTATCATAATAGCATCCTATAATGTTACGTATTGCATGTATGATGTAAACTGTTTTTTATATCTGTTTCATATCAGAAAATGTTCGAAATCTAATGATGTGACCTTATTGATCAAATGCATCTACTGGACTCTAAAGTTCAGCAAGCTGGTATAGCAAAAAGAACGGCTCAGCAGTATTTTATCACTGTCCGAATGATATAAACAAATGAAAGTCAACCAGATTATGTAATTTTTCAAATAGCTGTTTTGACTGAGCTTTTAAACATTAAACAACAACATGTCTCATGATTCACAATCTTACTATAATTCATCAAATGTCCGTCCGTCTGTCTGTCTGTCCGTCCGTCTGTCTGTCTGTCCATCCGTTCGAAGGTACCGCAAAAACGGCTGAACCAATCGCAACGATATTTTGAGTGAGTAATCCTGGGATCCCCTTGAGTAAAATAGGGTATATTGTTTTTCCATTTTCAGCGTTGGCCTCCAGCATTTTCCGGTTTGGACTTCCGCATAACATTCTTTTCCCGGGTGCCGCACAAACGGCTGCACCGATCGGACCCGGTGACCTCGGACAAAGACCTTTTATAACGACATGGGTTGAATCCCTGCTTGAGAGAATGCCAACCCCCTCCCCGCCATCACGGTCGTCTCTCCAACTCACAATCCCACGAGATATGCGGAAAGGATGACCCAAAACCAGTTATCTTTTTTTTTGATTCGTATATAAACATCATTAAAAGTAAATAATGACCTCGGCCAAAGTTCAAACGACGTGAGTTTAATCTCTGCATGAGAGAATTCCACATAGCTATTTGGGTGGTGGATAAGCTAACAGATCGCTGTCTCCATCGATCTTGCCAAGGCCGTAACAACTATCGGCTCAAAATCCTTTTAACTGTTGACTTGGTAGTTTTTACAATGAAGGAAACATTAACAATGTTGTTAAAAGTTTATTTTGTGATTAATTCGTGGGACCGTGGTGATTGGAGTTATGTTGTTTAGAATGAAAAAAGAAATATCGGCTTCGGGTAAATGACGACATGCCATGATGGTTTCTACTTTCTAAACGTGAACTTCGCGGATCGCCATATGCAGATTCACCACAGTCCCACGATCGATGTTTCTATACGTGAACGTACCCGTTTGTTTGCGAACAGGTACGTTTTTCATGGAAGTCCTTCACGAACTTGCTGTCCATGTCTGACGTGCGACTGAGGGTGCGTCAGGAATGTGGAATTTATTGGTTTCATGCTTTAGCATTCGCCATATCAGCATTGCCTGTTTGCTTCTGGCCTCCCACCCGTGTGTAGCACGGGTATCTCACTAGTTCATACAATGTCACAGTGAGTCACTAGTTCCAGTTTCCATGTAGTCTGCATGTCACACTGTCGCGCTTCACACTGGCACAAAGCAGTACATTTTAAGGCTGATTTCCTGCAATTACATCGTCCTCAGCATCCTTTCTTGCAGCTGCAGCAAAGTAGTTCTCTCGACGAAGTACTGGCCTCGGGAAGAGTGGTCCATATAGGTTTTCAGTTTTGAGGGTCGAGTCATCCCCAGTCATCAGGAATGGCATATAAACAGCGGCCTGGAATGCCTTGCCCCAGCCACCCTGGTACACAGCCCTGTTGATATGTTGCACCAAGGCTGCTTTTGTTGGGGGGAATTGCATCAATGACTCATCCTTTCTTCGTGAACAACTCTTGCCCAGTGTCATCTATGTTCAGCCCACTGCTGGTAAGGTCATAGAGCAGTATGGTGAATTGTCCCAGCACCGCCATGTCCTCTTCAGTGATTTTTGCTGGTCCTGTGGAGAGAGCAAAAAACTGAAGTAACTTCATCATATGCCATCCACGTATCCCAGGCTGTCTTCTTCTCTCTTGTACCGAATGATGGCTCTGTGTTACATCATGTTGAGGCATGAAATACCGGCAGAGCCTTGGACTTCTCGGGACCGAGGGATGCAGCAATCTCATGGGCAGGTATGTATCTGAAATGTTGAGCTGTGCCAAATGCCACCCACAGCTCCTGGATATCGATCATCACAGACAATACAACGACATCTGTGTCTGCTGTACACAAAAGTATATTATGCAAACCCTCATTGATGGCATCTTCCAGTTGCAAGATCATATGCGTATCACCCTCCTCATGGTCACACCGATCCAGACTTCTGGTGTCTCGTAGAAGACTGCACCTAACATCCGAGCCATGTGTGATGCCAACCTGCTTGTTGGTAACCAAAACGTGTGAGATGTGCTTCGTCAAGAAGGCAAACAGCTTCGTCTTGTTTGCATCGATCCACAGAAACTGTTGCCAGTTTCCCGGTTGCATCTTACATTCAATAGGCTAACATTCTGGGATGATATTATGATAAACCTCTAAGTTAATTTAATTGCAACATAAGGATCAATTCCTAAAGTTGAAAATGCGTTTTGGCAGTCATTTTTAAAGATGGCCGCCACGGCTGAAATATGACTTTTTCTGGGTGGCTTCACTTCTGAAAATGTTGTTGAAGTTATACTCCATAACTATACCAAGTTTCATGTTTGTACGTGAAAACCCATAATTGCTCCACAAATCTCTACATATCTGCCAGACTATTTGTCGAAAATATTAAAATACATTTCTAAACAAAACAGAACAGCTGTACATTGATTTTTAAAAAAACAACATCTGTAAGGGATTCATCAGAACTTTCTTGATGAGGCAGATTAAATCCAAGGTTGACCAATTTCCAGCTGTAATGGACTTGATCCTTTATACCAAGACATATCTATTCTTTGTTGTGTATACAGTAAACAGTGTAGTATGTCCATTTAATTATGAAACATCACAACTGACTCACATCTGACAATCTGTCACACCGATGACTATTCTTTCAATTTATCAGCACTTCATCTTGACTTACATTGTTTTCCAAAGACCTGATTTATTTCAGAAAAAAAATCTGAAAATATTAGTTACAATTTTTCCCATAAAACAAGAAGACAAAGACATAAAATGTTGTAGCCCCCGCCATGGTTTTAGTAATATGGCTATATGGAGTTAATGGTTGTCAGTCGACCATATTTTGTCGGATGACAAAACAAAATCTTCTGTATACGTATCCTCTCATGTATTGTCTCTGTGCCAAGTTTGAAGAAAATTGGTCCATGTATGTCCGAGAAATGAATGGGTCACGTTAAGTAACAAAATGGCCGCTAGTCGGCCATCTTGGATCTGATTTTGAAAACAAGGACGTGCATATGTAAGCTAGAATTCATTATCTGTGTGCCAAATTTGAACAACATCGGCAAATGCATGTCTGAGAAATGGTTGAGGACGTGTTCAACATCGGGTTTTTTTACAACTAAAATGGCCGCCAGCCTGCCATCTTTGATCGCATTACGAAACAACATGATGTGCTTATGTATATCATTATGTGTTGCCGTTGTGCCAAGTATGAACAAAATCGGTCCATACATCTCCGAGATATGGTTGCGTTCGTACGAACGAGCGTACGGACGGACGAGACCAAGTCCATAAGTCCCCGTTTCAGACTAAGTCGGACGGGAGCTAATAAATGCCTGTATTGCTGTAAACTGTGCCTGTATAACTACAACTCTACTACTACTGCTTTAAAGGTACCAATTTTCTCACCTTCTTGTGCGGTCAGCCAGGGAATGTTTTTGGCCCCAAGTCTTTCACGAATTGGCTGGACAGACCTGACGATTAACTGAAAGTAACAGGAACTTGTACGTTGTTCAGTATGCCAGTAATAACTCGCATACTGAAGGATCTTTAACATACACTAACTAGCGGTGCTGGCAGATGAGATGTCTTGCCCTACTTGCAAAATACAAGGATGTCAGTTTATAGTTGGGTTGAGATTCAAACCCAGGCTAGACAACTCAGAGATGAGTGTGCAACTCTCTAACTATCCTGTTGGCCCAGCAGTAAGACTGTGAACTACTACAATAAACATTGCATGTGTAAATAAGGGAGTGGTACTGTCAATGAGTTTCATTGTGGGACAATGATGTCACCAGAGCTGCCATATTGAAAAGACAGCATGGTGCGGGGAGGTAAAGACTGTCCGTGCAACACGTTTGCTGGAGACCGGTGTAATAACGTGTAAAACGAAAATTTTTGCTGGTGAAAGCTAGTGTCAATTTGCGTCAGCGGACAGGTAGAACAAGACGATTGAGGTATGCCAACCGGAGTGGGAAATGAGTAGAAGGTGACGTTTCTGGCACTAAGCCTTCATCTGTTCCAAGAGTGAATAACATGCAAGTTGTTTTGAAATCCTTGTTTGGTCTTCTGGGCCTGCTGGGCTGCATGTTTGAATTTACCATGCAATATACGGTAACATTCTGGCAACGTGCTGTTAGTACTTTAGTGATTAAATTTAGGGATTTTTTTTTTTTTAGTGCTCTTCCACGAGCCTCGATCATGCATATTAAAAAAAAGAATGTTGAGTTGAGACTCGTGCGGTTTCTAGATGACGACTTTTAACAACCTCTGGAACACATAGGCAATGGTGTTGTTGAGATATACATATACCTCATACTGTCTTTCGATGCAGACCTGCCAATACACATTCCATGAGCTGTTAAAACAAATTACTGGACCAGAGGCCAAAAGGCATGGCTTTCCACTGCAAACTCTATTGCAACAGAAAGCTTTAAAAACATATATTTTCTCATCATGGCCTGGTGGTAACGGTTTGAGTGTCTGCCCTGAGTCTGGACAGTCTGTGATTTAAATCCAACTCCAGGCCAGTCATACCCATTGCCAATACCCATTGCTTGATGCTCAGCATTTTAAAAAAGGACAGAGCATGGACGAATGGCCTCCTCCTGCGTTTAAGTTCTTTGCAATGGAATTCCGTTACAAATGCTGGAAAAGAACAAAGGTTCTACCAATGTTTCGAGAAATGTACAAGACACCAGCGGAGTTTGCGGGTGGCAAGGGGGGGGGGGTCGGGGGGGCAATGTCCCCACCTTTATTTCTTTTCCGTATTTTACAAAGATAAAACATCCCATATTTAAACGTGAGTAACAAAGCGAAACGGAACCCAAGTCCGTGGATTTCTTCCCCCGGCCACGGCAGATATCGCGGTATTTGCATAGAGTGACGTGATTGGCTGCATCCTTTTTCAAATCAGATGAACAACTTTGAAATTTGTCATTTTTCACAAATGAAGTACTTTCACAAATGAAGCCACTTCGGAACGAAACTTTTCTTCAATGAGACGGATTAGAAACTGCTTGTGCTGAACCATGGGGGAAGAAAGATTTTCTTCACTGAGTCCAACCAACATTGATCACAAAAAGACAAACCGACACATAAAACATATGATAAAGGGAGCGAGGACAAGATGGGGAGAGAGAGGGAAACACACAAGTACAACAGCAGAGAACAGGGACATCGGGAGATCTGTGGGAGGGAGATGGCTTGGGGGGGGAGAGGAGGCGTGGGAAAAGCAGAGGGGGGGGGGGTGGGAGAGGTATACAACACATGGACACTGCCTGGACTTCCAGGAAAGAAGTCGGTATTTCAAAAAACTGGATCTGGGGTGAATTCACGGGGATAGAAAAGATCAAGGTTTTGGATGGGGGAAGATAAGAGATGCTGGTGAACAGCTGTTTTAAAGACCTGGAGGGAGCAGTGGGATTGAAGAGAGTGAGGGAGTTTGTTCCAGAGGCGGGACAAAAGAGGAATGAAAGAATGAAAGTGAATATCGAGTCTTGATTTTGGCAGTTTAACCATAAGAGGGTTGCTGGCAGATCTTGTGCGACCTGTAGGAATATTTGGGGGACAGAGCACAGACAGAGCTGGGGGAGCTATACCGGAGAGGAATCGGTAGAAGACAGAAAGACCACCAACCTGCCTGCGGTGAGTGAGTGAAATGCTCTCGGAGTTAGCTTTACCGGGGGAGATTCCGATGATTCTGAAAGCTTTGGTTTCAACAGCGTGAAGCTGAGCTCGGTGTGAGGCCGTAGAACCAGCCCAAAGGGGAGAACAGCATTCCATTGAGCTGTGGATGAAGGCCTTGTATGTGGTGAGGAGCTCAGGTGTGCCAAGGAAGGACTTTGCATGACGGAGGATGCCCAGTCGGCGACTGGCTTTTGGAGGCCAGCTTGGAAATGTGGTTTTCCCAGGAAAGATCATGGCAGATAGTGAGACAAAAAGCTTGAGTGACAGAACTTCTTGGAGAGGATTGTTGAGAAAGTAGATGGGAGGGTTTTCCAGTCGGTCTTTTCGGAGAGACATAGTAAGAGTGTGAGATTTGTCAGGATTGAAAGACATGTTCCACTTGTTTGACCAGTCTGTGATTTTGTCCAGGTCTGCATAGAGTGAGGAGGGTGCTGCTTGCCATCTGAGGGATGAGGTATGGAGCAGCAGAGAGTGGAGTCATCAGAAAAGAGTTAGAGAGGATTTTCCAGAGAGTCGGAGAGATCATTGATGAAGACCAGAAAAAGCACAGGGCCCAGAACACTGCCTTGAGGAACTCCAGCCTGAACAGGAAAGGGAGATGAGAGAAAACCATTGAGGGCCACACGTTGACTACGGCCAGAGAGGAAGTCCACAAGCCATGCGTGGAGATTTCCATGGATACCAAAGGAGAAGGGTTTGGTGAGCAGAGCGGGGTGCCAGACTGTTTCGAAAGCACGCGATATGTCAAGGGAGACAGCTCTGATTTCCTGTTTGGCATTAAGGACCTCCATCCATAGTTGAGACAGCAGAAGCAGCATGTCCAGTGTGGAATGACCTGGTCTGACTCCAAATTGATGATCCGAGATCAAGCCATTGTAGAAGAGGAAGGATTTTATGTCAGAAGCGATGATTAATTCCATGAACTTGCTGATTATTGGGAGCAGGCTGAGTTGTCTCTAGTTGCATGGATCTGTTTTTGCACCTTTTTGTGTAAAGCGGTAATGTTGACTGATTTCCAAGCAGATGGCGGATGACCTTGAGCAAAAGAGAGGGCGAAGAGAACAGAGAGAGGGTGAGATAGAGCGGCAGAGCAGGATTTAGGCCCCGTGGGCTGATGCCGTCTGGTCCAGTTGCAGAATCAGAGTCGAGGTTTGACAAACACTTCTCCACCTTGTCAGGAGAGAAGGACAGGAGCAGCTGGGTTCGACTGGATAACGTGGTTACATGGAGAGATGGGTTTGGGGCACAATATGTTGAGGCATTCGGCTTTTTCACTTGCGAAGTCAGCTGTGTAGCCATTTGAGTTAAGGTATGGAGGGGGAACAAACACCAGAACCAGATTTGACCATATGCCACCAGGATTTGGATGAGGGAGACAGGTTTGAGAGTTCAGTCTTGAGAGTAGAGAGATATTGTTTCCTGGCTCTCCTGAGGGTAGACACACACTTGTTCCGAGCTTTGTGAAAGGAACTGAGATTAGGCCAAAATATATATATTGCTGGTTTCTGGTCAGACCAAAGTTCCAGAATTGATGCGGCGATGCGTTTTTTTTTTTTTGTTTGTTTTTTTGAAAAGCATGGATTGCACAAATAAAGGTGTTGTTTTTTGTGTCCTCGTGCCTTGCGATCCTCCTGATCTGCCATGGCGCCGTCCAGAGAGAAATTAAAGACAGCCAATGGGACAGGTAGGCCTTTTTGTAAATGATGAACACAAGCTTAAGTTATTTTAAAATGTATTTATTCTGAAAATCATTAAGTTCTTCAAGCATATTATAGACTGCCATTTCCTTCTCGAGATCGTCTCGCCGTACCGTCAAACATTCCAATGCGTCGATCGCGTCAACACTGCGCATGCGCAAGTGGTCTAACTGGCAATTGCCGAAGCATTTGAATGCTGAAAAAACTGCGCATGCGAAAATGACTACACCCATGGACCAATCTTCGTGTACGGGATGACGCTGCATGTGTATCAAAGCCACCATGCGCAGATGGGCTGTATGGTGTGGTTCAAATGCGATCCGAAAATGCGATCACGGAAGCGCTTGAATCCATTCCGATGGTCTCCCACGATCTCTTCTCTCAGTCCACCAGATTATCACAGACACTTACAACTTCATGACAAACGAGATAGGATCTAGGCCTAACTAACAAGACCACCCGCAGCTCTCTTGGCCTTCTGGTTGCTTCACACGAACCCGACAAAGAACGTCTTCGTTTCAATAAATGACAATATCCAGCCGATTGGATTCATGATGGCACGGCACACAAATCTACTCATATCTTTGGAACGGCCTCACAGACCTAAGTGTAGTTTTGTAGGGGAGAACCGTGCGTGAAAGGTGATACCAATGGCCACCCTCACAGACCCGTATTTCCCGAGATAGCGCGCCGGCCCGGCAACATGCATACATTATCGAAATCGCGTTTTCGGCGAGAACGTGACATCACGGCTCACTTAATTGCAATTATCTCGTCTCGGCGCCGCCTCAAGTATACGCGAATACTTGAGACGGGGCGGCATTGTTTATGTGTAATGTGCTCTATAATTTATGATGTGCTCTATATTATATAGACGGCGTGCGCTGTTGTCGGTACCGTTGGTTCATGCTTCATGGCAATTACGTCACCACAAGATTCAGTGTACCATGGACGGGAGGAAGGGCATGACAACTGAAGACGAGATGGGATAAATCTGTGCATGAGAGAGAACAGTTTACTTTGGAAGAATTCCCAGGAAGAGTTGATGTCAGAGGCGGTAGAGATGGGAGACCAGTCCAGATGATTGATGGCTGCTTGAAGACCGTGCCAGTTGGCCTGAGTGAAATGCCAGACTCGTCGATGCAGAGGAGGCTCTCGGAGAATGGCCAGAGAGATGTCCACTTTAACAAGGAAATGATCAGAAAAACCGATTGGAGCAGAAGAAGAGCAGCAGACATTTGCAGGGAAGTTTGTCATAACCAAGTCCAGAAGAGAAGATGCTCCGTTGACTGAGATCCAGGTCGGGAAATTGACAGATTGTGTCAGTCCCAGTGAGTCGCAGAAGTCCTTTGCTGAGGTGCCATGGCTGGTGAGAGAGGTACCCACACCCAGCCAACTGGCATGGTGACAGCTGAAGTCACCACATATGAGGAAGAGCGAGTTGGGATGAGTGGATCGAAGTTGGTCCATGTTGTCAGACAGGGAGATGTAAATGGAGTCATCACTGTTTGGAGTTCGGTACAGAACACTTTTTTTTTTTTTTTTTTTTTTTTGTATACACAATCGAGGCTCGTGAAAGAGCTAACATTTATCACACAAACAAATCAAACAGACAAACAAACAAAGTATATAAAAAGGGGAGCGGTAGACAAGATGGGGAGAGAAGGGGAAGCACATAAACACAACATTTGAGGGCAGGGACATCGGGAATGTGTGGGCGGGAGAGGGCTTTGGGGGAGGCGGCATGGGAAGGGGGGGTGGGGGGGGGGGGAGAAGTATAAACACAAGGACACCACGGACTTCCAGGAAAGAAGTTGGTATTTCAAAAAAGTGGATTTGGGGTGAAATTAGCGGGGGTAGAAAAGATCAACGTTTTGGATGGGGGATGCAGTTGGATGCAGTTGAGAAGAGTGGTGGAAATGAATGTAGAAGGAAGTAGAGGACGGGGAAGACCGAGGAAGACTTGACTAAAGGTGGTGGAAGAAGAAATGTGGGCAAGGGGGTTAACAAGGAGAGATGCAGAAAATAGGGCAAAATGGAGAAGATTGTCATGGGGACCGCAAGGCTAACCCCCGCTCTAGCAGGGAAAATGGCCTTAAAATGCCTGTTGTTGTTGTTGTTGTTGTCCCCCCTTGGTGGAAATCCAATTCCTTCACCTTAGAATTCTTGAGGACAGGTACGTAGTTGTTGCAGGACAATGAACAGCGTCATTTACTTTAAAAAAAACGTCTGGCTCTCAAGATGCTTAACAGGCGATGATCACCCAACTGTGCAAGCAGGCCTTGTAAATCTCAACAGGATCGACGTTTTCGTTGATGAGAAATTTCATCATTCTCTGTCCCATCCTCGTTACCTCCGTCGCAGCAATCTCGATTTTGTGAAAACGAGAGTCACTGCAAGAGGAACGTCTGTTGCTTGCTGCCAAGTGTGATCGTCACAGAAAGGGCACGAGGGTCTTGGGCCTGTTTGCAGCACGTTAGACTCCCATGTATCTCTTCACCTGCTGTGACGTCGAAGGGCTGTTCCCAGATTAATACCGTTTGCTTCCAATGTGTCTGAGGTTTATCTGGGGCTGTAGACAACAGGACCATATTCTCACAATTCGCCTCAAAATAAACCTTTCAAACCATTTCATAAACATATGAACAAAAGGTGGGAGCGGAGAGGAAGCCGTAGCCAGAGGTACTCCTGGGGGTGGGGTGGAGAGAGGGCAGTGCAAGGAGAGTGAGGAAGAGAGTTTTTGATAAAGATAGCCACCCCACCACCAGGACGAGGCTCAGGTCTATCATACCGGAGGAGGGAGTAACCAGGAAGAGATATTAAGGAATCAGAGACATCTTGAAGGAGGAAAGTTTCTGTTAAGCAGATTATGTCTGGTTTGTCGAAGCAACCTGAATGGAGAGATCAGTCAGGTTTGAGCGAAGGCCCCGGATGTTTGAGGTCCATTCCGTTAAGGAAGAGTGAGGGGGGAGCATCGGGTACACGACTGGAGAGGGGAGGGGTAGGGTAAGATGAGGGGTGAGAGAGTGAGGGAGGTAGGGAGAGCTGTTGACAGTGTGTCAGAGATTGCAGAAGAGTTAGGAGAAAGGGAAGGATGACGAGGACTAAAGGTTTGATGGTGAAGGGAAGAGGCACAGTGAGGTGTTGTTTGAGGGGGGGGAGAGCAAAGTCGAAGGGAAGAGGAGGTGGAGGTATGTGATGAAAGGGAGAGGAAGTGGGGAGGAGGCAGCTTTGAGGAGGAGGGGGAGGGGGGAGAATGGGAGAAAAATAGTAGGGTGGGAGAGTTGAAGGGGAGGGGTGGGGGGAGTTTTTAAGGGGAGAGTGAGGGGGGAGTTTTGAAGGGGAGGGGTGGAGGGGGGAGTTTTGTAGGGGAGGGGGGAGTTTAGGAGGGGAGGGGTGAGTTTAGGAGGGGAGGGGTGAGGGGGGAGTTTAGGAGGGGAGGGAGAGGGGGGAGTTTAGGAGGGGAGGTGTGAGGGGAGAGTTTAGGAGG
>NC_136268.1:40840954-40853454 GCF_964187855.1 Myxine glutinosa
GGGAGAAGAAAAGAGGAGGAGAGAAAAGGACGGGGATTCTTCTTCCTCGCCCCGCGACGACAGGAGGTGGAATCGACCTTGCGCTGCGAGGAAAACAGCGGCGTTCCGAAAACCGTTTGGCGAGAGAGGAGTTACCTGGACGCGTAACTACCTGTTGACACGTGAAGTCCCCGTGAGTTCGTGCACGGAACCAAGCGATCGTACGTTGGGCCGTGCGCGCGTTGCAAACCGCGCCGGGTTCTGTCCCGTCTACAAGGCCGCGTACGGGTCGCACGTCGAACCTCGCACGCGGTGAAAACCCGCGTTCGGGTTTCGCCCCGTCTACAAGGACGCGTACGGGTCGCACGTTGAGCCTCGCTCGCGTTGCAAATCGCGTTTGGGTTTCGCCCCGTCTACAAGGACGCGTACGGGTCGCACGTTGAGCCTCGCTCGCGTTGCAAACCGCGTTTTGGTTTGGCCCCGTTGCTTGGCAAGGAGGCGCGCTGCAACAGCTGTCCCCGGTACGAGACGGCACGTTGGAGCACGTCCGCCCGGGGTTCGTTCAACCGCCCGAGTGCGGTGACGGTGACTATCCTCTTGGTCAAGAGGGGCCCAGAGACATTGTGCGGGACCGAGACCAAAAGGGTTTCGTGAGTACTCACCGGGACACACATGTATAAGATGGCCATCTTAATCATAGGGAATTGATTGTGAATTGGGAATTGGTGAGGATTATGTATTGTTGATTGCTCGGGGAAAATCTCCGTGGTTGTGTCATTGAAATATTGTTGATGGTTGTGTCATTGAAATTGTTTGGTATCATTACCCTTGAAATATATCCTTGAACGTCAGTTGTCTCTTGGGTGAAATTCATATGGCTTGCGTGGCGAAAGCGCATATATAATACAGCTTTCTGGCGAAGTTCCTCTCACGGTCCGGGGGTCACTGAGACCAGGTATTCACCGAGGGGACCACGTAACAGAATTGGGGGCTCGTCCAAATTACGATTTGCGGTTTCGCAATTGGGTCTACGTCCGGGATTTAAAATTGTATAAAATAATAAAAGAATAATATTTTTTATTAATTAAAATTTATTAATTAATTATTAATTGGTAATTTTTTTTTGAGAAATTGGGGTAAAGTTGTGGGTGAAGGTTAACAGGTGTTAACGATAGGCACCATGGCGTTTGTGGCACAGAACTTTGGGGTAACACCGAGTGAGGCACAGTTCCGAGCGTTGCTAAAGTCGGACCTCTTGAAATTGGCCAAACATTTTAACTTGGAGGTCCGAACTAATTTGAGGAAGGCAGAGTTGCAGACCACGGTGATACAATCTATGGTGGGATTAGGAAAATGGGACGAGTTAGCCTGGGAGTGGCTACCCGAAGAACCAGAAGACGTTGAGCTCCGGAAACTGGAGTTGCAATTACGGAGCCAGGAACGGATTAAAGAAGAAGAAAGGAAAGCAGAAAAGGAAAGAGCAGAAGAAGAAAGGAAAGCAGAAAAGGAAAGAGCAGAAGAAGAAAGGAAAGCAGAAAAGGAAAGAGCAGGAGAAGAAAGGAAAGCAGAAGAGAGGAGGGAAGAGAAACAAGCAGAGGAAAGGAGAGTGGACGAGAACTCCAGGAAAGGTTAGAAGACAAAAAAGCAGAGGAAAGGAGAGTGGAACGAGAACTCCAAGAAAGGTTGGAAGAGAAAACAGCACAAGAAAGAACCGAGGAAAGGAGAGTGGAAAGAGAACTCCAGGAAAGGAGAGCTGCAAGGGACCTCGAAGCAGAGGAGAGAAAAGCGGAAAGGGAATTAAAGGAACGTGACATGGAGCTTCAGCAAGAAATCAAATTCAAGGAGCTGGAGTTAATGAGAGAACGGGGAGAGGCACCACCCTTGCTGACGGGGTCGACACCTAACCAGAAAACCTGGGATGTGGGCAGACATGTGAGGCTGGTTCCACCGTTCAGTGAAAAAGAAGTCGCGAAATTTTTTCCACACTTTGAGAAAGTGGCTCGACAATTAAACTGGCCGGAGGAGGCCTGGACCATACTCGTGCAAAGTGTGCTGGTGGGGAAAGCTCAGGAAATTTATTCGGCGCTACCAATGGACCAATGTGCAGATTATGAGGTACTGAAGAAGCACATCCTCAAGGCCTATGAGTTGGTTCCGGAAGCTTACAGGCAAAAATTCAGGAATGCCAGGAAGAGGGAGAGTGAGACCCATGTGGAGTTTGCCAGAGTGAAAGAAAACATGTTTGATCGGTGGTGTGAGTCAAAAGGAGTCGGGAAAGACTTCGAGAAATTGCGGGACTTGATCCTGGTGGAGGAATTCCAGCAGTGTGTCCACGAGGACATCAAAGTGTACCTGCAGGAAAAGAAGGTACCAAAGTTGTGGGACGCAGCCACCATGGCAGATGATTATGCCTTAACCCACCGAATAGGGGTCCAGGAACCTAACTCCTTGCCTAGATCTCCGCAGGGGAGGTGGGGAACAGCGTGTGCGGAGAACGACCATACATGGCGGCGGCCTCGAGAGGATTATGGGGACAACTATGATACCCCACCGGTTCGAAATCGGAGGGATGAGGGCCCAAGACAAACTTATAGTTCGGGGGGCCCGAGGCAGACCACGAGTTTTTCCTCCGGGCCTACTTGCGCTTTTTGCAAGAAACCTGGACACTTGATGTCCAGTTGTTACCGCAGGAAAAGCGAAGACCCAGAGCGGAGTCCGACTACTACGACTCCAAACGCAATGGCCATTGTGAGAAATCGCCATCAAAAGGGTTACCAACCCTTTATTTCAGAGGGGTTTGTGTCACGGGATGGAGCCTCGACTAACCGGAAACCGGTTAGGATATTGAGGGACACAGGGGCACATCAATCTTTAATGCTTGAAGGCATTTTGCCATGGTCCGAGGAGACGGCAACGGGGGATAGTGTTCGTTTACAGGGGATCGGGGGCGGTGTTAGTGCTCCCCTTCATGTCATCCATTTGGAGTCCGATTTGGTGTCAGGACCGGTCACCGTCGGTTTACAAGCCACGCTTCCTGTAGAGGGCGTATCTGTGGTTATTGGGAATGATTTGGCCGGGGGTAAAGTTTATGGTAACCTGAGGGTTGGTAAAGAGCCCAGCAGGGAAAATAACGCCACACCAGCTCGGGATGGCGACAAAAGTGCCAAGTTATTTGTAGGGGGACTGAACTTCAAAACAGAGGAAGAAGTTCTGACCTCTGTCTTCAACAGATATGGGCCGCTGGTGGAAGTGCGGTTGGTAAGAGACTGGGAAACGCAACAGTCAAGAGGGTTCGGCTTTGTCACGTTTGCCAGCACAAAAGACGCCAGAGAGGCAGAGAAGAATTGGAATGGCAAGGATTTGGAGGGTCGGACCATAACAGTAGGGAAGGCATTTCGTAGGCGTCGAGAGGTCTACAGGAGAGGACAACTGGGCGGTAGTTTTGGTGGTGGCCGCAATCAATATTATTATGGAGGCTCCCTGAGTTATGGCCGCTCCCGAAGGAAGGATGGGAAAAATGGTGGCCGAGAAGGAGACCGCTATTCATGGGACTACAGGGACCAATGGTCCCACCCTAATTATTAGGGAAGTTATGAGAAGTTGAAGCACTGAAGGCGGCGGAGCCGCCGAGCCAAGATTCCTACACGAATTAACCGTGAACGCCGTTCCTAAAGGCGTCCATGTAGTGAACTTTCATGCACGGACTAACCGTGAACTCCACGTTCCTCAAGGCGCCCATGTAGAGAACTTTCCTGCACGGACTAACCGTGAACTCCGCGTTCCTAAAGGCATCCATGTAGTGAATACTCGGCTTGGCCTCCCGGAAAAAGTGCTATCGAGTTGCGTAACTTGGGATCTTTGATCAACCCCTTAACCTTCATTCCCAAGATACGGACGGGCAAAGTCAGAGGGTCCTGAGATGGAGTTTGATTTGGCAGGGACAAGGTCGTTGTTGGTACTTAGTCCAGAGGGAGTAATCTGGAGGGGTTGGGGTGAAATTGTGGTTGCTTTATTTTTAAGTGATAACTGTGCCCGGGGGGAACGGATAATGTGGGGGGGGTTGAGTTATCTGGTTTGTTTCTCCAAATTGGCCGGCAAAGAAAGTTTTCACTGGGTTCAAACTTTCTTTCTTGAAGGGGGGGGAGTGTTACATATTTATGTGAATGTATGTGAATTACCATTCAGGTCTTTGCTTATCCGTGTGTATTATATTAAGTTGTGGTGTAGTTGTTGTGGTTGGAGGGTCAGGAGCCCTTCGGAACCAGTGGCCGGAAACGGAAGTGGCCGGAAACGGGAGAAGAAAAGAGGAGGAGAGAAAAGGACGGGGATTCTTCTTCCTCGCCCCGCGACGACAGGAGGTGGAATCGACCTTGCGCTGCGAGGAAAACAGCGGCGTTCCGAAAACCGTTTGGCGAGAGAGGAGTTACCTGGACGCGTAACTACCTGTTGACACGTGAAGTCCCCGTGAGTTCGTGCACGGAACCAAGCGATCGTACGTTGGGCCGTGCGCGCGTTGCAAACCGCGCCGGGTTCTGTCCCGTCTACAAGGCCGCGTACGGGTCGCACGTCGAACCTCGCACGCGGTGAAAACCCGCGTTCGGGTTTCGCCCCGTCTACAAGGACGCGTACGGGTCGCACGTTGAGCCTCGCTCGCGTTGCAAATCGCGTTTGGGTTTCGCCCCGTCTACAAGGACGCGTACGGGTCGCACGTTGAGCCTCGCTCGCGTTGCAAACCGCGTTTTGGTTTGGCCCCGTTGCTTGGCAAGGAGGCGCGCTGCAACAGCTGTCCCCGGTACGAGACGGCACGTTGGAGCACGTCCGCCCGGGGTTCGTTCAACCGCCCGAGTGCGGTGACGGTGACTATCCTCTTGGTCAAGAGGGGCCCAGAGACATTGTGCGGGACCGAGACCAAAAGGGTTTCGTGAGTACTCACCGGGACACACATGTATAAGATGGCCATCTTAATCATAAGGAATTGATTGTGAATTGGGAATTGGTGAGGATTATGTATTGTTGATTGCTCGGGGAAAATCTCCGTGGTTGTGTCATTGAAATATTGTTGATGGTTGTGTCATTGAAATTGTTTGGTATCATTACCCTTGAAATATATCCTTGAACGTCAGTTGTCTCTTGGGTGAAATTCATATGGCTTGCGTGGCGAAAGCGCATATATAATACAGCTTTCTGGCGAAGTTCCTCTCACGGTCCGGGGGTCACTGAGACCAGGTATTCACCGAGGGGACCACGTAACAATACATACATACATACACCGGATGGACAGACAAACGCTGTTCTAGACAAACGTTAAAATTTGGCTGCTAAACCACGTGACCGATGACATTATCAATTTTTTTTTCTTGACAAACTTATCCCAAGATCATGCTCAAGAAACTTCATACTAATCGAATCAAGCGTTCTACTTCTCGAATCAAGCGAAGGCACTTATGACATCATCATTAACATATGTTATTCACCACGGGAAGCACTTTACAATGAGCCACCCTTAAATATTTCCATGGAGTGATTTCATTCATTATAGAGGTGCAATTTTTTTCGGTTTTCCAAGATGGCGCCCATCCCACGTGACCTATGACATCATAATCATCATTAAACAAGACGGAAAGTCTAACAGTGCCATAGCCAGGCTTGTTTGATACTTTAATTGAAGAAGATAGTATGACCTAGGTGGGGATACCAGTTAGCAAATAATGTAAGTATTCAATTTTTTTTGAAGTACTGTGAGTCCCTAAACTGTCTGTCACCCTGGAGGTGAAGAGATTGCATTGAGACACTGGTTTATTCTATATGCTTCAAGTCAACAATGAATCAACCATACGCCGCTTCAATCCAGTAACTTTGCAGTCACAACTATGACCTAATTTTCCAACAACTCCCAACCCTGCTCTCGGCCCATCTTCCCCTCACCCCACCGAAATCTATATAGACTAGCAGAAAAATTCTATATTTTCACATCATTCATCCTTGAATAGCCCTCCATTTATTTTCTGGATGTACCAAACAATGTGTCCGGAATTTCCGAGGCGCAAGTGCCGGCCAATACCGGAAGAAAGTTTAGACAGAGTGGTGGAATAGATGTACGTCAACGCTTTGACCTTCCCCCATTCCAACACACCAAGCCTGCCACAATCGCACCCCTGCCTATCCATCCTCACCCTCAAACTCAGGGGGCGGCTAGGTTTCTCCCCCACCCAACTTTCTACCCCCATGTCCCATCCGCCTCCCCTCACCAACCCCTCCCACCCCCCCCACCTGATCCCACCCACTTGCCCACATACTCACATTTCCCCAGGCATAGAACGGGTATCTTAGCTAGTATATACAGTCACGTGAAAAAGTAAGGAAGACGTATCGTATCGTAAGACGTATCGTTGGAGGTATTGACTTATATAGGGTTGGTTTTCTAAAGCTTATATCAGAATATTAACTTATATCAAATGGGTCTTTTGAGGGGAAAGTGTGATGACGTCACCACGTCACGCGGCACGAATGCGCGCCTGTGTCGTTGGAGATACTGACTTCTATAGGGAGGCCCCATCACCCTCCCCCATCACCCTCCCCCATCACCCTGCCATCACCCTCCCATCACCCTGCCATCACCCTCCCCCATCACCCTCTGCCATCACCCTCCCATCACCCTGCCATCACCCTCCCATCACCCTGCCATCACCCTCCCATCACCCTGCCATCACCCTCCCACCACCCTGCCATCACCCTCCCACCACCCTCCCATCACCCTGCCATCACCCTCCCATCACCCTCCCATCACCCTTTATTGGACCATTTGACTTCTATAGGGTTGGTTTTCTAAGGTTTATATCAAAATATCAAATAAATCTTTTAAGGTGAAAGCGCGATGACGTCACCACGTCACGCGGCACGAATGCGCACCTGTGTCGTTGGAGGTATTGACTTATTTAGGGTTGGTTTTCTAAGGCTGTAGGCCGCACCTCATTCTGTCAAATAAGTGGTATTCGGGTGGTTCCGGTATTTGGGACCGCAGGGACGGAAAGTGCAGGTACGGGGTGCTTGGCACTCCCCAGCCGGCCCGCTCTGAAGGTTCGGATCGGGACACCGGGATTCATTCCGGTCGCCCGGTCGGCCCGGAGGTGGGGGTGCGGGGCCTGTCACGGAACGTCAAAACAAACTCCTCCCTCCCATCCCATCACCCTCCCATCACCCTCCCATCACCCTCCCATCACCCTCCCATCACCCTGCCCCATCACCCTGCCCCATCACCCTCCCCCATCACCCTCCCCCATCACCCTGCCATCACCCTCCCATCACCTGCCATCATCACCATCACCATTGTCGTTGGAGGTATTGACTTATATAGGGTTGGTTTTCTAAGGCTGTAGGCCGCACCTCATTTTGTCGAATAAAGTGGTATGCGGGTGGTTCCGGTATTTGGGACCGCAGGGACGGAAAGTGCAGCCGGCCCGCTCTGAAGGTTCGGATCGGGACACCGGGATTCATTCCGGTCGGCCCTGAGGTGGGGGTGCGGGGCCTGTCACGGAACGTCAAAACAAACGGCCTGCCGGGGCCGCCCAAAAGTCGGGCGTGAGGGGCGCGTCCACTAATGGAACGCCTCTCGCTTCCCAGATCGAGGGCCACGTGGTCAGGAGAACCTCGTCCCTTCTGGTTGCCCTGCCGTCCCGCCGTGGGCGCTGGCAGGGTGTACTTCAAACTAAGCTTAAGTGTCAAGTGTTAAGTTCCTCCTTGCCCTCGCAAGGGAAAGGCTAGGGTCAAGCTCTTCCAAATTTCCAAACACTAGGAATCGGACATCTCAAATTAATTAATTAATTTGTTAACACATCTCAGTCGCCCGCGACCTCTCTAGCGCGGGTGTCGAACCAGTTCATTCCCGGTGCGGCCGGGCCGAATATCGGCCCGGACGTGGCTGAAGCCATTGATTCCGCCGTAGCCCGCTAACGCGTAGGCTCGCGCGTCCCCGGTCCGCCTGGGCTCCGCGGGTGTCCTACCGTGCCCACGTCGCCATGCTCCCTGAATAAGCGAGCCAGACGTGGTGCCCGGGGACGGACTTTCGCTGTCTAAACATGGTAGCGCTAGGCCAGTGGGACCGCCGGGACCCACGTGCACTCACAAGTTGTTCTGCGCGTGGGCGGCAGTATCAGACTGGGGCGCCCAAACGCTCCCCGGCTAAAGTTCATCCTGAAAGCGCCCACATTGTGCGGACAAACCAAGTCAAGGGCCACGTGGTCAGGAGAACCTCGTCCCTTCCGGTCACACTGTGCCTATCGGCCGGCCTCGAAGACCGAAATTGTGACGGTGTCACCCAGGATACCATGTAAAGTTTTGACCTTTTCAACATATTTCAACATACAGCTATTTGATCTTCATTTTAACAATATTGATAGATAAAGGTGATATAATATAACAAATATCATGAAACATTTACATTTTGTAGTCCATTGTATAATTTAAATAAACATAAATGCAAATTTCACATGTGGAAAAGTAAGTACACCCTTGGCTCTAATAGATGGTATTGACCCCTTTGGCAGAAACAACCTCAAGTAGGCGTTTCTTGTAACTGTCTACCAGTCTCTGACATCGACTGGGAGAAATTTTTGCCCACTCCTCCATGCAGAATTCTTTCAGCTGTGCGATGTTTGAGGGGTTTCTTGCATGCACAGCTCGTTTAAAACCCCCCCACAACATCTCGATGGGATTTAGATTCGGGCTTTGACTTGGCCATTCCAGAACCCTCCATTTCTTTCTTTTCAGCCATTCCTTGGTGGATTTACTGGTATGTTTAGGGTCATTGTCATGTTGCAAGGTGCACTTTCGGTTGAGCTTCAACTTTCCGACAGATGGCCTCACATTGTCCTCAAGCATCCTCTGGTACAATGAAGAATTCATCGTGGATTATATGATGGTGAGCTGCCCAGGCCCTGATGCAGCAAAGCTGCCCCAAACCATAATATTTCCACCACCATGCTTTACAGTTGGTATCAGGTTCTTGTGGTCAAATGCTGTCTTTGGTTTTCGCCAAACATGTCTTCTGGTACTGTGGCCAAATAGCTCCACCTTTGACTCATCTGGCCAGAGCACATTGTTCCAGAAGTGCTGGTCTTTGCCTAGGTGTTCATTGGCAAACTTTAGTCTTGCCCTGATGTTCTTTCTGGACAGCAGAGGTTTACTCCTGGCACACCTCCCATGTAGATCAAATTTGTGCAGCCTCTTTCTAATGGTAGACTCGTGCACTTTGACATCAACAGTGGCAAGAGCTACCTGTAGGTCCCGTGATGACATTCTGGGGTTCTTAGAGACTTCTTTCAGCATCTTGCGGTCTGCTCTCGGGCTGAACTTGCTGGGGCGGCTGTATGTGTGTGTGTATTATAGACACACAAATAAATAAATCGTCATCAAACCAGCCTAATTCCTTCCACTCACTGCTGGGCATTTTTAGCAGACTCGCCTTGGGTGCCAAGTGTGGTTTGGCGAGAGAGTCAGGGCACAGATTTTGGAATTTGGTCAGTGTGCCAATTCTAACTCACTTACTCTACAATGAAAGACTGTTATCTTTAGCATTCACCAGCAGTAACGACTGATGAAATGCAGGACTCCATTTGAACCTCCATCTGAGGTACAGCACATTTATTGATGTAGGCCTACCACTCTGCCTGTGAAGCAACAATCCGAGTGGTGATTTTTATAACCTGGTTGTGAATCCAACCCAGATCAGACAGCTCAGGTCTAAGCAAGTGTACTTACCTCTGCAGCTTACCTCTCTTAGCGAAGGTTATGAATTAACAGTCATTTATTAAATTCACAATAGGATACCATTGTCACTAAAAACTTACTTATTAAAAACTTCTCCCATTTTTTTGTGAATATCACAAATAATATTCATAAGAATGACACTTTCATTAGTGGATTGTTGTTTGTTGATCCTGTCCCACAGGTGATATTTATTGCAAGACATCCCAGAGTGCTTCCATTGGGTTTAAGTTGGGGGCTCTTAGCTCAATGCCATTTATTACTTCCGCCAGGGAATAATGCATTCGATCGTGTCCGTGTGTGTGTGTGTGCGTGTGTGTGTTCATGTGTTTGTGAACAAGATATCTGGAAAAGTTCTGAACGGATTTGGATGAAAGTAGGTGGGATGATTGCCCTTGGGATAAGGCAGAATTGTTTAGTTTTTGGTGAAGCTCAGTATATTATTCCGGATCCAGGAATTTTTTGAAGGATTGTTTACCATTGGAAGATAGGGCTCATTTTTTTTTTAACATTATCTTCTATATATTCTATATTTAACATTGTGATATGAAAATAGTTTTCATATTTGTTGTAAATGTAGTTTAAACTCGTGGTTATGCGTTAGAGCGGTGTATTTCGTTAGCAGCGTCGTCTTCAGGGTTCATTTTTTTTCTTCTTCTAATAAAGACACATTCTGTCATTTTAAAACGACCAAAGTGTGTATTAGGTTTTCCCCGTTTCATAAAATGTATCGCTTGATACGTATAATGCTTTAAAACTGTTTTTTTTTTAACCTCAGAAGAGATATCAACATTTACCTCAGCGAATGTCAATCGTGGTGTCAGTATTTGATGAACTTATAAAGACTTAGGTGAGTTTTAAGTGTGACAAGCATGTGCACGGGATTCTTCCCAGAAGAATGAGTGGCCGCATTAGCTTGTACGACTTAAAATTAACGAGTTTTGTTTTGACGTTTGGGCCAGTTTTACATGTTGTATCCCTAAAGAATGAAACGAACGTTTTCCTGGTTTACAATTTTATTTGAAGTCACACATGCCTCAAAATACACTCACTTATATAGAATTGAACGCTGAATCCGAAAATGTAAGTGAAATTGCCTTGTTTTTTTTTTACATTATCTTCTATATATTCTAAATATATATCTGTGCAGTGTCTGTCTTGTGTTGTCACTGAACTACTCCCTCAAACTTTTGTGAAATCGTACTATTCCAACTTGACCCACGGCGGGAGTATGCGCTCTACTGAGTGGCGTTCTAGTTATTTTTGAGGTTCTTCTCCGTTCTAGTTATTTTTGAGGTTCTTCTCAAACCAATTCCTAACTAGAAAGCATCTAAAAATGCAAATCCCGGCCATGTCCTTTTGTATTTAGATGTCTTCTTATTCCATATGCTCAAAAAATAATGAAAACGGTTTTTAAAAAATACAAAATGAAAATTGGTGATTTTATGCAGCCTTGACCTTTGAGCTTTAGTTTAAAAAATAAATCAGCTTCTAGATTTTGATTGGTGAACCAATTCAGTGACCCAATATGCAAATTCTTAAAATTTCAGGTCAATCGGCCAAAAATTGAAGATTTTATGTTATGCTGACCTTTGACCTTTTGACCAAATTATTAATTTGCCTTCTCCATATTGTCATAATAAAGCTTTGTTGAAAATTTGATGACAAAACTCAAATGGTGAATTTAAATTTCAGGCCAATTGCATGAAAATTGATGCTTTTATGTGGTGCTGACCCTTGACCTTTTGACAAAATTATTAATTTGCCTTCTCCGTATTATCATAAAGCTTTGGTGAAAATTTGATGACAATAGCTCAAATGATATTTGAGCTATTGAGCATCAATTTTCACACACACACACACACACGCACACACACACACCACAGAAGTGATTCCAAACCTCGTCTCCTGTGGTGCAAGGGATGGACTAACAAATGCAACACCATGGAAGTCGTGCTGGTAGACCGACCGAAGGATATGCTGCTTGTGCGAAAAAGACGCATTCAGGGTGGAGAGTTTCAAGTTTTGTTTTTCTGTCCCATTACTTTTGTGAATATAGTGTATTGTGCTTTGGATAATCACCTCCACAACCGAAGGTGGATGGAGGTTATGTTTTCACCCCTGTCTGTCTGTCTGTTTGTCTGTTTGTGAACAGAATAGCTCAAAAAAGTTGAAGACGGATTCGGGCGAAATTTGTTTGACAGTTTGGGTGTGTTAGAAGGAAGAAATGGTTAGATTTTGGTGAAGTTTCGGATCTGGATCTGGATCTGGATCCGATAATTTTTTAAGCGATTCTTCACCATTGAGAGACGGGGCTAAAACCGATATGTAGAACGATATCTCAAAAAGATGTGGACGGATTCGGCCAAAACTTGGTGGACAGGTTGGGTGTGCGACATGGAAGAATTGATTCGACTTTGGTGAAGATTCGAATCTGGATCCAAGAATTTTTTTTAATGTTTTAAGTGATTCTATACCATTGAGTGATAGGACCAAAACCGATATGAAGCATATTTCAAAAGGTTGCGGACGAGTTATGACAAAACTCGGTGGATGGGTTGGTTTGGTGATGAGAACAAGCCAATTCGACTTTAGGTCTGGTCTGGATCCAGATCTGACCCATCGGTGGATACAACACATAAACTGTTCAACCTGGCGGAGGTATGCGCTCTACCGAGTGTCGTTCCAGTTTCAACTGCTTTTCGTATCTGTGGATTTCAACTCCTCAAAATCAATGATTTTCTTTCGGATAATTTAGA
>NC_136268.1:40860954-40863454 GCF_964187855.1 Myxine glutinosa
CCAAACTATTCCCTCAGTTTTTGGGCTAGCCCCGCCAAACCTTCTGAGGAACGTTTTGGGTCTCAGCGGATGTTGTAAGGTAGGGAGGAGGTTTCATAAGTTCCTCCATAAAATTATGATTTTGAAATTGACTTGATACGAGCCTGCCCAAAATCCGTAAGCGAACACAGGATGATAATGAGATGGTTTGATAATATCTCGATACAATCGTCATTTAACACAGTATTTTGTTAAAGTATCAATTTATGTTTGGAATGATGCTATTTGCAGTTGAGTGAATACAATTTCGATTTTGAATTTCCAACCGTACGGAACTGCTCCATATCCGGATGAAACATCAGCACTGATGTCAATATTTGTTTACGTCACGAGTGTTGGTAAAAGCTTATTTTTTTTAATATTATTGGTATTTAGTTCGTGATTGGAGTTATGCTGTTTGAAATGAACATAGAAATATTGAGTTCAAATGAATGAGGAAATGACGTGAGGATTTCTACTTTCTAACCGTGACATTTGCGGATCGCCATATGCAGATTCACCATTGACTGGGTATGGAACCATTCCAATGGGAACGTTTTTTGTGCAAGTCCTTTACGAACCTGCGGTCCATGCTTGATGTTTGACTACAGGTTGCACAGGAATGTGGAATTTATTGGTTCATGGTTTCCCATTCGCCGTTTTTTACCCAACTCTTTTACGAACCTGCTGTCCATGTCTGAAGTGCGACTATAATTTATTGGTTCCATGGCGTAGCATTCACCGTTTCCGCATTGTTTGCTTGCTTTCGGCTCCCCACTCATGCGTAGCATATATATATATATATATATATATATATATATATATATATATATATGTATATATATATATATATAGATATATATATATACACACACACACAGATGGATACCTGGTAGGTCTCTGTTCCATCTCCTGAAACGCACCCAGGTGCGGAGATGGCAGTCACAACAGCAACTTGCGCGCACGCACACACACACACACACACACACACACACACACACACACACACACACACACACACACACACACATCTCCGCAATAACGCAACGGAACATCCATGCAGTTCAATCTAATCGTCACGGTCCGACAAGCTTTTCCCCCCATTCCGCGCTCATAATTGGACACCTGGACGAAGGCATCGCACTCCAGCCTCGAGACGAATCGTACAGCCGGTATGGTATTCCCCATTAGCTTCATGTGAACCCGGGGTACCTCGCAGGCTGTTTGACCCACTTATACAGTAATTATCAAACGGTCTAAAATGTACATTAAAGGCCTCACTTTCACCTCGTCATGACGAAAACATTGACAGTACATTACAGTGAAAATGCCTCCCGTCCCTTTCATCGGGGAACAAGTACGACGGTAGAATATTCCACGAATACAGACTGGGAGCAGCACCGTGTGACCAATTACTGTGTGCTACGGTTGGTCACGTGGCGTGCAAGTTTGACGCCTGAATCCTCCCGAGTATGTATGGACTAGAGCACGCTGTTTCGTCGTCCCGCTGAAGTCGTCATCGGCAGGATGTTTTGAAATGGAAGTCGGAGGTAGAAATAATGGGCTATGGCGGCTCCTGCGAACTTTCCTGTAAAGTTGCGGTGCCAAAGCTTGCGAAGATGTCGGGACGTCAGGTTCAAGACGTCAGGAGAAGTGGTTTAAAATGTTCCGCCCACGTGACCCACGCAGAGCAAGCGAGCCTCTCATCCCCGAAATAAATTATTATTCTCCCCGCTGAACGAACGAGGTGTTTTAGCCGAAACGTAATCACGTGATGGACGGAGCGCACTAACTCAAAACGAGTAACTAACGTCGAGCGAGAGCGCTCGAGCCACGTGGCGGGAGCGCGCGCGCGTCCCCGAGGCTTTGAGAAATGCGGGCGGAATGGCCCCAGCGGCTCCGGTGGGATCGGCCGCGGCTATGCTGCCGCCGCTAATGGCGTGACCGGCCGATCGATGGCGGGAGGGAGGCTCGCCCGGGGCCCGTCACGCTGCGCCGCCTTCGATCGGCGCCGCCAAATCGGCTTTCGCGCACCGCGCCGCGCCGTGCCTGCCGCGCCCGAGCCGTGGATTAACCCCCGACCCTCGGGGAAGGAGGGATTCGGCGGAGTGGGGGCGGTGGGTCGAACAGCCGATGGAGGGGAGTGATTGGGTGAAGAAAGCGGTGGTGGTGGTGGTGGTAGGGTTACGGAGGCTCGCGATCTCCGGAGGAAGGCGAGGCGGACTCGGCTCAGTGAAGCATAGACCTCTCGCCGACCGGGTCTTTTTATGCTTGCGAGGCGCGGATAACGAGGCTGCTGAGCCCCGAGGCCTGATTGGAAACATTGCGTGGGGAGTGCGAAGTGGGAGTCGCGGCCGTGCTGCTCGCTGCGGGATGAGCTCCGCGTCGATCCAGCTCTCTGCTTCGCTTTTGGCGCCTGCACCCAAAACCACCAAATCTCGGCCCTGCCCTGTGCATGCGAGACCATAGACCTCATCCTGGA